>NW_026991498.1:0-260536 GCF_036370855.1 Dromaius novaehollandiae
CTTCTTTCTCAGGGCCCTGACCAACAGGTGTTGTTCCAGCAATTAGCACTGCCCCAGCAGTGACATTAGGTGTTATCTTCCAAGGTCCTGAAGAAGAGGATATAATCCAGACCCCCCCTAATTAACACTGTTTCAGCAGTGAGGGGAGGCTTTGTTTCCCAGGGTCCTGGCGCCCAAGCAGGCCTCACTTCAAAGCCTTGACATCCTCCCTCCCGGAGTGTGACACACAGGAATGCAAACTGCTTGTAACTCCCTTATCTTTCCAGTCTGCACCAGCTCTGGGGCCCTTTCTCACTGAACTAGGGAGTGCGGCCTAAGGCTTCAGCAAATTTAGCTACTCATGCTAAGCAAGTTTTATAAAAGTTGTGCTAAGTGGCAGTAATTTGCAGTCCAGGTCCCAAAGTCTCTGTCCGATCGTGCCCTGGTTCGGCGCAGGCTCGGTGTGTCCTGAGTGGTCGCAGGGAGACCGTTTCAGGGGTCGCAGCAGCTCAGTCCTGTTTCCGCCGGGAACAGATGGCTTGTTCGGGGTTATGGTTTGCTTGCACCTTACGTACCAAGAAATGTTTAAGGCAAAAGTTCACTCATCTGTCCACCACACTCCCAGACCAGGATAGGGAACATGAAGTCACAATGCGATACACACAGCCCTCTCAGTCCATAGGGTAATGTCACCTGTGACCTGCTATCAGGAGGATCTGTGAGGGTTCTCTGCGCTACAGTGGGTTCTTCCTCCAGGCCAATGACTCCTCACCCTGCAGTTCAGCCATGGTGGGGTTTAATGATGCATTCAACCATTTGTGGCATGTCTCTAAATATGAATTTCCATTTCATAGAAATGCCCGCAAAGCCCTTCCCAACACCCAGTGACAAGCTTGAGGCCTGCAGCAGAAGATTGTAACATGGCAGTGAGTGAGGCAGAAAAATCTGGGACATGGACAATGTCCTAAGGTCCTGTGATAGTGGGGATTCATTAACTAAATCTCCCAGGTGATCTTGGGATGGGAACACCCAATGGGAGAAAGCAACAAGTATCTCCAGTACTTCAGGGAACTGCAAGAAAAAACAATGGCCCAGGAGCCATGTTATACATCAATGGGGAAAATACATTTCTTCTTGGCCTTTTAGGTCAGCTTTTCCACAAGGCCTACCAACACAAGGGCACTGTGCCAACCTCTCTCCCATGCAGGCATAGGAGTCTCTGAGCCTGGGCCAGAAAGGTCCTTCCAGTCTTAAAATCCATGACTGAAGCCCATCCCTTCTCTTGACCTTTCCACAGTAGGGTTTGGACCTTTGCACTGTGTTCTGGGGCCCATCAAGAGGCAGCGTTTGGCTTCAGCAATGCACTTTAGGATAGTTCGTCTAGCTCTGTGTACCTTCTTACAGCCATCTTGCCTGACACCAGCCCTCTCTTCCAGAGACTGCGGAGCTCAACTACAGTTCATCTTACCGAGCAAGTGAATATTCAGACATGTCCAGCACAAGACAAATGCCTTTCTGTGTCTCTTCCCAAGAGCTTGGAGAGGCCAGCTCCTCCTGGGGGAGGCAGGAGGTGACAGTTTCTGAAAAGCCAATCTCTATCCTTCTGTGTGCCCACATGCTGGTACTGGTGTGACCCCCCCGGCATCTTGCTGTTGTTACATCAAGGCCCATCAGAATTTCCCAGCTGCAGAAGAAAATGGCTCACCTGCTCTTGCTCAGCAAAATTTGACCCCTGCTGAAGGTACTAAAGGCTCTTCGACCTCAGCAGTCTGCAGCTCTCTGGTTCCATCTCCTGTCCCCTTCCTTCAGTGAATTAGAGCATCAGTTCAAGTGTTTGAGCCTGAACAGGAATGTGCCAGATCCATGCAAGAGCTCAGCCAGGCAGAGCTGGTATTAAAGAGATTTGCCTGTTCCTGTTTAAAGATGGACATGTCTAGATTTATGTCATAATCAATTGTAAGAGCATGAGATTTGTACAGCTGCCTCTCCCCGCACCCTCTACAAGGGGCACTGTGAAGCCTGGATGACAGACAAGGAAGAGAGGGGACCAGTGGATGATCATTCTCCCTGCAGAGACTCTGTAAGCCGCCATGCCCCCCCCTGCACAGCTGCTAAGGGAAGTCTCACATGGTTAGGGCTCAATAAGTACAGGAGGTTGTGGAATGATCAGCTGGGTTAAAAGGGACTAGGCCAATTCCTGGACAACAAGCCTATAAAGTGATACTAAAGAGACTAGGCAGGGATGTCCCCTCTAACAACCTCAATGATTGTGGGTGATGGGGGAGTATGAGGGGATGGGACCATACAGAGTGGCAAGGCTTGTGTGTTCTCCCTAAACAGCCTCTCCTACTGCCACTGTCAGACAGTACTGGGCTACCTGGACCACTGGTCTGACCCAGGAGGGCAGTTTTTATGTTCTTCCATGCTGATGTGGGAGGTTCCCTGAAGGATACCAGAGGTTTGGTGGTGGCATGGAGATGTGGGGAAAGGCTGGGAGGAGCTGTCTCATCAACTTCTGTGAGTGTTCACACTGGATTTTTTTCACCTGGCTCCTCCTCCACCAAACATCGGGGGGGGGGGGGGGGGGGGGGAAATTGAGCCCTCCTATGGTTGGGCTGGGTTCTGCCAAACTTTGACTTGGTAGAGGGCAGAAGGGAGATAAAAGAAGGTGTGAAGGCCATTTTGAGCCCTTTAGGAAACCCTCCCTGTCACCTTCTCTGCCCCACCCCCACAGCATCCTTGTATCCAAGCTGGGATCTTATGGTTTAGGTGGGTGGACTACTAGATAGGTAAAAACCTGGCTGGATTGTTGGGCTCAAAGGGTAGTGATTAATGGTTTGTACTCCCTCTGGAAGTTGGTTACAAGTGGAGTACCTCAAGGGTCTATCCTGGGTCCTATCCTATTTAATATCTTTATCAATGATTCGGAGGAGGAGAAAGAATGTTGCCTCATCAAGTTTGTGGAAGACAGAAAACGGGGGGGGGGGGGGGGTACAGTCAATATGCTTGAAGGCAGGGCTGCCATTCAGAGGGACCCAGACAGGCTGGAGGAATGGGCCAACAGGACCCTCACGAAATTCAACAAGGCCAAATGCAAAGTCCTGCACCTGGGATGAACTAACCCTTTGCAATGGTACAGGGACTGACTGGCTTGGGGAGCAGCTCTGCTGAAGAGGACCTGGGAGTCCTGGTGGACAGTAGGCTAAACATGAGCCAACAGTGTGCCCTGGCAGCAAAGGCGGCTAACAGCATCCTGGGCTGTATTAACAGGAGCATAGCCAGTAGATCAAGGGAAGTGATTATCCCCCTCTACTCAGTACTTCTTAGACCACATCTAGAATACTGCATCCATATTTGGGTCCCCCAATAAAGGAAAGACATTTATAAACTGGGGTGAGTTCAATGGAGGGCCACCCAGATGGTCAGGCGGCTGGAGCACATGCCCTGTGAGGAGAGGCTGAGGGAGCTGGGCTAGTTCAGCCAGAGAACAGAAGGCTTAGGGGGGCCTAATAGCAGCTTTCCAGTACCTACAAGGTGATTATCAAGAAGATGGAGCCAAGCTCTTTACTGAGGTGCATGGTAGGAAAGCAAGAGACAGTGATCATAAACTGAAACAGGGGAGGTTCTGCCCTGATATATGGAAGAAAACTTTTCATCATGACAGTCAAGCAGTAGAACATGTTGCCTGGTGAGGTTGTGACATCTCCATCCTTGGAGGATTTCAAGACCCGACTGGACCAAGCTCTGAGCAACCTGGTCTGAATTCATTGTTGACCCTACTTTGAGCAGGAGATCAGACTAGAGACCTCCTGAAGTCCCTTCCAACTGGAGTGATTCTATGATTCTATGTTCTCGCCCTATGCATGCCTGGGTGCTGCAGAGACTTCCCACAGAGGAGAGGTTTTAGGGTCAGCCAGAAGGGCACAATAGAGCTGGGATGAAGAGAGGAACCGTGTACAGTCAGTGCATCTTGAGAGACACTCAAGTCCAAGCCTGGCTCACTGTGTTCATAAGGCTATGCTCATCTGGAGGCTTCAAGGAACACTAGGGGAGAAAGCACCTGCAATGTGTGCTTTTGCCCTCACGTATATCACCTAGCTTGGGAGTGACAACAGATCGCAGTAGCCGAATGAACCCTGAAGAGAAAGCTCTGAAGCTGTGGGCCTCAAAGGCTGATGGGATATGTATGGTTGGAGCTCAAGCTTTTCCAGGCAGATTGTCAATATCTCGGGATCTCCACATAAGGCTGCACAGTGGTCAGGGAGCCCACCATTCCCTGCCTGGTGCTCACAGGTATTGTGTAGACATATATTTATTGTCGCTCTCCTTCTCTAGCTCCCAGCCAGAATGATTTAGTTCCAAGGACTTGGGCCAGCATCCAAGGATGGGTGGAACACAGGGGCATCCAATTTTCACAGTCTACTGTAACAAATGGGTTTGGGGATGGGAGGATCTTGCCAGAGCAAAACAAAGCAACACTGATGACAATGAGCCAACCCTGCATTTTGGTCCCTTCCCTGAATGTCACTGGTGTAGTGATTGCCTCTTAGAAACCCACTGAATAATCTGGGGTGGGCAGGGGCAGAGAGGAGCTGTGCTCCCAGAACAACACAAACAAATATCAATGACAAACTGCTCAAGGCAAGGTATTTGCAGCCCCGCCTGCTGAAGGTTACACCTCCCCTTGCTATTTGCTAAGCAGTAAAACCAGAACTCTCAGTGTTGGATTAAGCCGGGTTGAGTGCACTCAGGACCGAGGGGCTTGGGGCAGAGACCCCCCTAAGCAGGATTCCCCATGCAATGTAGAAGATTGCAATCAATAAGCATCACAGTGCTTTCCGGCTTTATCATCATCAAGTCAATATGACAGCTGAAAGACTTGGCTTTTAAACAAAACATATACACATCACATTTGCTAGAGAGGCTCTGATTTATAGTCAGTCCATAAACATTGTACGAATCCTGCATGAGCCAATTATCTCTGCCTGGAAGGTGTAAATACAGGCTCTGTTAGGCCAAAAACTGACTTTGCTGGGACATTCCCAACTAGCTGTACTCAAAGACTTCACTGAGCTGTGTTAAAATAAACACCTCCATGACAGCAGTAAAATACATTGTAGTTTCTTTATGACTGAAACCATCTTGAGTAAGATAACGTTTCCTGGAAGAAGAGTGTTTATTCTAGGCTCTGTTGTATTGTGATCAAAATTTCAACCCTACAAGATTTTTTTTCCAAATGAACCTAACTTGGAAAACAGATTTTTATATCCTTAACAACTGACAGGGATGTGAAGCTCTCTTGGCTAAAAGCAAAAGAAGTAAATATTTAGTCATTCTGGATAACTTGATTTAGCCCAATTATTAGGACTGAGCTTGTCTCCAGATTCTCTTGACATAATTTGAACAGAACTAAGAAATGGCTGTCAGACAGGAATGCCAAATTTATTCCTATTAATTTTTATTTATGTGGAAAATGGGCCCATTTTGGAAAGCCAGAAATCATTTTCCCTACTGCAAAGGCAGCTGAGTTCCATTGTTGTCTTGCAGACCAAAGCAAAATGAGAATTTGCTCCTGGAAGTTGAAACTGGAGAAATGCAGGTGGGGTGGAAGGCGTGCTATCTTAGCTGTGGGGGTATTTAACCTGCTGGGACTATCTTCCCAGGGCTGTGCTGGCTTCTCCCTGCCTGACATTTGAACATCAAGACTGCGGGTTTTTTTGTTTGCTTTCTTTCCAGAGAAGTCCTATTTCAAATGGGAATTAATTTAGGGAGCACCTTTGGCCTGTGTCACATGGGGTGTCAGATTAGCTGCTCACAGTTTGGGACCCTCTGGTCTTTTAATCTCTGAATCCCTGTTCCAGGGAAAAACTGCTCAACTCACATGGTTTAAATGAAATCAGCATCAAAGCAGTTGATCAATTTATTAATGACACATAGTTAACCAGCAAGCAGTGAACTGTACATTCAGGATCAATATTGGTAATGCAGCAGATAGATAAACCACAACACTACACACTTTTAAAATGTTAATAAACACCTACATATTTCTAAAACCCTTCTATAACAAATCCAAAGCTAATCCCCCCCCCCATGCACCCCCCCCCCCAGCAGTGTGGGTTACAAGCACACCCCTCCTGTGGGAGCTGCGGGTGCTCCAGCTATAGGTGCACCCGTGCTGCTCCCTACAACCTGCTGATCCACATGCTGGTGAGAAAGCCCCCCCACGAGGCCTGTGCACACCTGAGGGGCGGGGTCCCTATGTGTTGTACCCTGTGCTGTCAGTCTGCTAACTGGATGCAGGTGCTCGCGGCATCCAACGGGGTGGGGTGGCTGCTCCGTCAGGCCTAGGCAGAGGTCGCGATGCCAGCGGGGCCACTTCTGGCAGTGCCAAAGGTGGTTTGACTGCTGCTCTGTTACCTACTTCTCTCCTTTCCCCAGTCACAAATTTTCTTCTTCTTTTACACTTCTTTTCAAGCTAACTCCTTAGTTTCAAAAGTCTCTTTGAAATTCCCCAGTTTAATCAAGCTGATGGTCATCTTCCTCTTTAACTTGATCAGTTTTGGACAAATGCCCTCTCAGACAGATTTGGGTGTCCCATTCACACATGCCATTTACTCACACATTCCTATTTTATCAGCTATAGTTATCCAGGACATTTTGTTGGGTGGGGGTGGGGGGGTGGCTGTGTGAGCATCCCCACTGACCACCATGAGGGCTATTTCAGATGTGCTGGAATTCTTACCTTGTGTCCACAGTAGTCACTAGCAGTTCAGGGGGCAGATGTCTGGTGGTGTGGAACCTCTAGTATTGAGGTAGGGCCAGGTGGGACCTCTAGACACTGGGTTGTGTCACAGGGCAAATGGAACTGAGGAACATTGTCTTGTGTGATTCAGTGTCCTCTGTCTTCACTCAAGCACTTCCCTGCTATCTGCAGGAAAGGCTGGTACGTGGCCCTGAGGACCAACAGTTATGCAGGTCTCACCCCTGGGCATGTGTGCCTACTGTGGTCTGGGGGGCTGATTGTGTGGGCAAGAGGTTTAGAACAGGGCTTGGAAGGCTCCTTCTGCCCAGAGCCTTTGAAAAGAAGTCAGATCTAGCTCCAAATACCTTCCTTCAACTGTTTAGTACACAGAGCATTTGCATCACAAAGAGTGCGAATAACATCCTTGCCATTAAGGACCTAATTCTCTTTAAGCTCCATTTTTTGGTACTTCAGTTTTGTGCTCTTTGGGAGAGCCATAGTTAGAAGGTGCCAAGGAACAGGAGGAATATACACTTAGGCTTCCCTTCTTAGAGGGTTTGCTTTAAATCTGCTGTTAAAACAATGCTGAGGTTCCACAAGGTTCCCCTCCTCTCTCCTAGCTTAGACAATTAATTCATTGAGCAGGGCTGGATGGATGTTTGCCCCCTGTGCTCTGTGGCCATCAGTGTATGTGCATTTCTGGGTTAGTCCACTATAGTGGGACTTTACAGAAATCATTTGGTCACTGTGAAGAGGCTCAAATTCTTCCCAAGTGCTGAAATCTACACTTCTTGTGGGGGTGGTGGGAGTGGGGGTCAAACTCTTTTTCAAAACTCGCCATGCTAAATACCAGTCCTGAAAGAAGAATGGGGGACTGTGCCCTTGTCAGCAGGAATCTGGGCATGCTGGGATGAAATGGAGTATGCATGGGAACAAACTGCCACCTGGCAGAAGAGGGTTTGGTTGAAGGTACAAAATCCACAGGGGCAAAAATGAATTGCAGAGCGAGTCAGAGTATAAATAAAAGGGAGCTAGCCAGTTTGCTCCTTCCTCCCCTGTCCACCAAGGGGAGGACACTTGTCTGGGACCCCAGCTGGCCACTGGGAAGAGTTTTCCCTTTCCCTTTCCCTTTCCCTTTCCCCTCTCTCTCTCCTTTATTTTCCCCAAAGGTAACTTACATTGTTAGAGTCAATGGATGCCATCAGCTACAGACCCTGCTAATAAGTCTTTGTGCGTGTGAATTTGTCTCAACCTCCTTTGTGCAATACATCTGCAGGTCTGCCTTCCCGTGTATCACAGGCTGGAGAATTGCACGTCATTATTCCTGTATTTAACCCAATAACCTGATATTCAACCCCCAGAAGGAACAAAGACAAGGCAAAGATGTGACACTGCTCCCATGCCTGTACCCAAACCAGCTGAGACTCACAACTAGAGCATGCAGCCCATCATGAAATGGTGGGCTGAGCAGGGGCCCCCCTTCCCCATCACGTAAGGAGGAGCTGTAACTTCTGAAGACTACTAGGCTCTTTATGTATGCTTTTCTTCAGTACCATTGAAGGCAAAAACACCAGCTACAGTTATTGTCAACTAGCTGTGCTTCAAAAAGACCCATTAATAAAACACTTGATGATTTTATATTCAGACTTTGAGCAGATGCATTGCAACGCCCCCCCCCCTCCCCCAATGCTATATCCCTAAAATACGAGGTGCAGATCCCACAACACTGTCTGGGCCATCTTCTTATTGCTACAGCTCTAGGTAATGCATTAGAAGGGTCTTCAAAGCACCAAATCCATTAAAAAGCATGTCCCCAGGGAAGCAAGAGAATCTGAAGGACGTAAGTTTAGCAGGCAGAAGATCACTGAATGTTGCCCTTAACCAAAAACTGCCTGACCATAAGACAACTGGAGACTTTCAGTTAATGCTGCTTTATCCTGCTATTCGGCCCATTGAATTATTTCATCATGGCTATCACCCAACAACTTCTGTGACACACAAGAGCATACACCATTCCACAAACTTCTAATTTTACAGGGGGAAAAGTGAATAAGCTATTGCTATTTTTCCTTCTGATGCTTTTATTTCTGGTTTTAGGCGTTTGGGAGCAGTGGGGGCCGGCTGCTCCACGAGGGAAGGTGAGCCAGGAGCCGAGCATGATAACAAGGCAGGCGCCAGCAGCGACCTCACCAACAAGGAGGCGGGATGCAGCGCGGCAAGTCCGGGTCAGGGCCAGGGCCAGAGACAGGGGCCAGGGCCAGACACAGCCCACTGCTCACCCGGCAAGTCCGTAGTGACGAGGCAGGCCCGGGCTCAAGCCAGGAAGCCGAGCCGGCGGGTCCGGGCCAGACTCGGGGAGGTAGGAG
Source organism: Dromaius novaehollandiae (assembly GCF_036370855.1). NCBI lineage: Eukaryota > Metazoa > Chordata > Aves > Casuariiformes > Dromaiidae > Dromaius > Dromaius novaehollandiae. The sequence goes on from NW_026991498.1 coordinate 9,088, forward strand.
ACCGGGCGCAGACACGGCTGCTGCACAGCTGCGACGTAGCACAGGCGGGGCCAGCGGTGCAGCCTCAGCTTAAAAGCGGCTCCCAAGGGCAAGGAGGGGCAGGGCCTTGCTCCTAGCTTGCTTCACAACAGCTCTTAGCAGCGAGGGAGCTGACCTTGGGCTCTGAAACTTTGGCACAAGCTCCCTGAAGACAGGACAATTGCACATGAGAATTTACCCAAGCCAGTGGACACATGTGGCCGACAGGAAAAGTCAGCTCCCTGTAAAAACATGGTGGTTCTTATTACATTCTTCCTTAGCATCAGACCTAACCTAGACCAAAGGAGGTGTTTCTCCTTCAGCAAGCCTTTCCAAACCTTGGCACAAGAGCCACTTTCTTATATCCAGCTTCACTGCAAGTCTTAAAAGACTCTATTTTGGGAGATATTATCAGCAGAGCAAACATTCAACCTAATTAAAGCCACTTCCACCATGGACAGCGTAGGATCAGATACACCAGTAAGTTAAGTCACCCACCTCAAGGTTTCTCATTTGATTAAAGTGCAGTTACAAACCAACTTCTTGGAGAACTATGTGGTACCAGGAAGAAAATAACAATACCAAGAAAATACCAACTGATGAGCAAGCAACTGGCTTTTGATAGTGACCAAAGATTGTTGCTGCAGATTGTAATTATCCTCCTCAAGCTCTGGAGCCAGTTAACACCATAATTGTGAGGCTCCACAGCTTTCAATAAGGAATAAGTTGAGATTCAGAAGAACTGACCACTTAGTATAGACAGCTTACATTCTCTTTTTAGTAGTAATTTTAGCTTCTCAAATTGGGGCCACAGGATTTTATTTTATATAGACATTTGCTCTTTGTTAATCCTCAAGACATCTTGCACAAACATTTTAGGCCCTAATTTTGAACTATTGCATCTAGTTTGATTCAACAGACTTGATTAAGAGTTGGAGTACATCTGTACACAGGGAAGGAGCAACCAAATGAGCTCCTTGGTTAATAACACATACAATTGACAAAAAAACCCACTTTGTTAGCTAACAGCATGTCATTCACAGCAGTAAAGAACAGATTGTTGACCTTGCTCAAAGGCTTTAACTTTACAGATATGTATGCAGGAAAAGTCTTAGAACTAAAGTTAGGCTGAAATAATTAAACTGAGTTGTGGGTTCTCTTCCAGAGTAGGAAGAGGTTATGGTGACCTCATTTGACCCTATTAAAAAGGAAAAGAAGGATATCATGCTATTTTTGGAGTTCAAACAGTTGGGGCTTCCTTGGGAAAATTGGTTTTGATTGGTACTAAGTGCAAGGTCAAGCTGCTTTGACACCAGCAATTTGAGGAGACTTTTCTACAGTTAAGCTATAACAACCTGCTACCTTTAAGATAAATACAGTATAAATATGAAAGATCTGTGAAACCAACAAATATTAAACACCCTAGAATGTTGCCTGTGTGATATAAAAATGTGAAATACATAAGAGAGATGGAGGGTTTTTAAGCTTTCTGCAAGACAGGGTCTCCAGACACCATGTTTCCCCACTCTGACAGATCATGTTAAAGGTAAACAAGGTAACAGGCTGAATGGAGAACAAGCTTTTTGATTTAAGCAATAAAAGGATGCGAGCTGATGCCTGAGTTCCTGCAAAAGTTTTTCTGGTATTATAATTGTTTCTGACAAGGTGCATTAAAACTAACCTAGAAAGAAAGGATAGCAAGCATTAAGGCATATTCCCCACTATCAGCCCACCAGACAGACTAGACCAGACCTTTGTACTCTGTATTTTTCATATTGCACCACTGAGGGCCTTAAACAAAAAGGTTTAAATCATAATTAAGCATGGAGACCAGCTCTGAATCTAGCAAAGACCCAGCAATATGTTTTATTTCCTCTACCTCTCCCAAAATGTATTCTGCTGCCGTTTGCAGATTTCCATTGTCTGGGATTAATTCATGCTCAAATACAGTCGTAATACAAAAGAAATTCACCAGATAAACTGAAGTCACAGAGATAGCCCTATAATGTGCTTTAACCCATTGTAATGGGCATGAGTTATAGTCTGCAAGTAGCAGGGGGCTGCAGTGGTGCCCCGTGTGGAAGAAGGCCATGAACTGTCCTGTGCTGGTGAAAAACAGCTCCAGCCAACTCTGAAACCGAAGTAAACAACAGTGGGAAAAAAAATCACACCCTAAAACTTTACCATCGCATGCCCCAATTCCAGCCAATCAGAGAAGCACATGGCACCCCTGCTCAAACATACTTAAGAAGGAAACTGGCAGCTGCTCAGGGCTGGAGACACACTCCTGGGGGGGACTGCAGCCCGTGGGCAACCCACACCAGAGCAGATACATTTAAGCCCAGAGTGGCAGAAAGAAATCATTGCACAAACCACCTCAACCTCCTACGCTACCCATTGCCTCACTGGAGGAATTTTGATGGACTGAGTGTAACCCACAGCAAAAATACAGAAGCTGAAACTGGGGAGGAGGGAGGATAGGTGTTTATGTAAATGTTTGTTTAATTGTTTGTGTCCTTCTTTTTCTCAATACCCAAATCAGTGATCAGAAGTTTGTGTTGATCAACAACAAATTAAGTAAAATTCCCCAACTTGAGACTGTTTGGCCCATGACACTCATCTGACAGCGCAGCAAGCATAATCTCACAAAAATTCAAAGCAGTAAACATTCTGAGACCAAACAAGACTGCATTAGGAATCTCTTCTTTAGAAAGGCTACTCTGGAATAGTTAACAATCCAAATTATAGCTTCCTTTATCCTCACACAGGAATCCAAAACTGAATCTTTAAAAGCTCTCAATAAAGAAGTTTTGGTTTTCATTTGTCAAGCAAAGCACAAAGGGGATATCTATAAGCACACATGCACAATTAAACAGGAGAGGATATAATCTACCGCCACTGAAGTTTGTGGGAAGATTCCCTCAATTTCCATGATCATTAAGGTAAGCCAAAAACAAACCAAATGTCCAGATCTCAAAGCACTAGGAAACTTCACAGAGATATCAAGCACTTTCTATCCAGTTCAATCAAAGGCAAATTAAGACCACTCAGCATTTGATTTTGTTAATTAGATTCCAGATTTGAAAACACCTTTAGCATCTAAGGTCTCTTAACATTTGCTTTATACCAATGTATGTGACCACAGTAGGCCTGCCAGTTCATCAGCTATGCCAAACACCAATTGGACCTAGAGGGTTGGAGAACACTCTCTTACAAATGCAAGGGTATGCAAATTCATTGCCCATCACCTTGGCCCAACCCACTCAATATTGTTCATATAACCATCCCATCTATTATAGCTAACCCATGAAAAGGAGCACACATTTGGGACAGGAGTTCATATTTGTGAAGACAGAAGTTAAGGCACTGCAAATTCAAACGAAAAGCCACATACATACATATTTCTAGTGGGGGGGGAGGGGAAGAGATGCTTCACCAATGCTATATAAGCAGCAAGAACCCATTTCAACCAATTTTTTTTCTGAGAGACTTTTTAGCTGAAATGAACAGAGTTACAGCAGTATATAAGGACCCTGAAAACTCTAGGATTCTGAAAGCTTCCAAATGAGGTAGCCTACAAGTCATTTTCTGTGCCTCTTCAAACACACTATTCAAAGGAAGAAACATAAGAACATTTGAATAAATAAAAAATAAATAAAAAAGAGGATTATTGCATCCAACAGCTTCCTCTTCCCTCTCTGATTACTCTCTACTGAGATGTATGGGCCCAATTCAGGAGCTGTTGATATAAAAGGAAAAAGCACAATCAACCCTGCTGAGCAATATAGCAATGCGCCACCAATCCCGTGTCAGGGCCCTGAGTGCCGCCCCTCCCCCCGCCCAAGGTTTAGCTGCCTGGGCTCAGGACCAACTTCGATACAGTGCAGGTGTCCAGCCTCAAAGAGAGCTCTTTGAGAAAGCTCTGGTAAGAAGCCTCAGCAGGGGCTTCTCCCCCGCCTTTGCTCAGGAGCTGCATTTAAGCTCAGGCCCTCACCCTTGGTCCCTGCCTGAGCTATGTTGCAGCCATGCCTGTACCTGGCCATGTACCCTGCTGATCTGCACCCCGACCCTCTGACTTGACTTACTGGCTTGACCTTGGACCTGCCTTGCCTAAACTGTGGCTGACCATGGTTATCATCATCATACCTGCTTTACTCTTCTTGTTTGGGTCCTGTGGGACGGCGCCCTGTCAGTGAGGGCACTGCCCTGCCTGTGCTGGGGTCACCCTCAGCTCCCAGCTCCCCTTCCCTTGGGAAGCAGCCTGCTCCCTGCTGCTTCCTGACACCCTGCATGAGACAGATGATAAACGGCTCTACCATCCAAACCAGAGGCTCCATCTGACTTCATTGTCACAATAGATAGACACGACCCATGACTCCACAGGCACACTGGCTCTCTGGCACAAAAGCAAATAATTTGTAGTTTATTAAGGTAAATGTGATTTGACTAAGTCAGTATTTCTTAAGTGCGGAGGACATGGCCCCAGGCCTCCCAGAAAAGCTTGTAGACTGAAAAGCCAAAGGGTAGGAAAGGGCTGTACAGAATACAAGGACAACACACAGATAACAACTAGTCACATAGTAATAGGGTTTAAGCAACATTTTGTCCGTACTCCTACAATGCTACCACCACAAAACACTTCCCTACATGATGACAGAGAAAGCAGACTGCCAATGAGCAATTGAAGGATCACAGGTGTGCTCAGGGGTCCTGTTTGGGCCACAGAAACAGAAAAATGGAGCATTAGAGGAGCAAGGCAGAAAGCTACATGAGGAGGTAGCTTCACAGCCCTACTACAGCTAAAACTCAAACAGGAAGCTTTAACCAGATGGAGAAGAAAGCTTACAGGCAAACTCATTAGTCTGCTTTCAACCAAACTACTGCAGCATCATGCTTCAGACAGCCCTACTACATACACAGATGAGAACCTTTCCATCTGCACACAAGGCAACATGCACTCCAACTCCCAGGGCTCATATCACTGTCATCTTCCTAGAACATGGCCCAAAATATTCATATACAATACTCAGGTCTAGAGCAATATTTAGGTACCAAGGTAGGCATGAAATGTCTACATAGTGTCCATTGTTGACTGTCTAAGCATCTTCAAAGCAGTTTCACACACCCAAAGGACATCAGTACAACTGCTATAAGAACATTCATATGAACTACCACAAAATTAAACCTCATATATACATGCATAACTCTCTCTTCTTACCAGTCATTATCCTCTGGGCTTCATACGGTTCCATATAGCCAGTGTCCTCCCCCTTTCCCATTTTGTTCAACTCACTTTTGGCATCAAATGGATCTGAGTAATCATCTGCTATCGAAACCTGAAAGAGAGGAAAAACGACCATTACTGGAATCACCTTTGAGACCTGCAAGCTAGAATTAAGCAATACTATCATCAGTACCCTGAAAGCAAGAAGATGAAGAGGTTTGCACAACTGCATCCCACCCCCCAAAAAAGCCCTTGGTTCAGAGGACATAAACACACAATCACTATAAATAAGCTGCTAATTGGAGCTGAAGTAGAAGCATGCTTATGCTTGCTCCTGCTCATCAAACCAGAAACGTCACAATGGCAGACTTCACTTTCAAGAAACATTTACCAACTAGCACAAAACCTGGAATAATTGGAGTCTGGCAAGCTAGGAAGATCTGAACACTCGGCATTATTCAATCCAAGGAAATTAGCTTGTCACGGCTCCACCTTTGAAATAAAATATTCGGCAGGTGGCTGAAGAGACCATTGGTGATGTCGGTTTGGTGTAGTATAGAAATGGCACCTCCATGGAGAGCAGGAGGGCTTTGAAGAGCTCCCATGCCTAAGTCCATGGTTCAAAGACCATGTTTACTTGCACTTTGTGAAACCAGAGGACAAGATGCAGCAAAGAGAAAGTATCTGTCAAACAGAAGAACTAGCCCCTCTCATCCATAAGGAAACTAGAAAACATTAAGACAGAACCTCATCCCTTACCCTGCACTACCTTCCTTGGTGGCTGCCTGGAACGTCATAACCAGTACGGCTCACACAACAGGTGATGTAGACCCTTTATGCAGCCACTAAGAAGCATTCCTCCCTATGAATGAATAGGCCAAAATGATTTTGTTTCCTAGCAGCTGACAAGACAGTCAAGACAGAAAATGAGATCTCCTTGTGAGAGTTATTGCAGAGCACATGGCAGAGATGCAATATAGGAGTATCTGAGAAGTACCACGGACACAGAGCTTGAAACAGAGAAAGAGGCCGAAGACCATCTAGCCAGAAAGCACAGGAGAAGAATCGCATCCTGTTCATCAGTATCAGGACAGTAGTTAAAGGCCAACTTCCATACAAGATAAGAAGTGACAGGCACTCCACCCCCCAACTTCCAACAGAAGTGATGCCTCCCTCACTTCTGGTCACATGACCTACTTGCCCTGGGGGGTCCCTCCCCATTTCCAGTCACATAGCCCTTTATCCCCAAAGTGCCTTCCCCTCCCTTCCATTTGCATGACCTTCCCTTCCCCCTTAAGTCCTCTCTTTGCCATGCTTCTTGCAGAAGTCACCTTTTTGTTTAGCCCAGAAGTATGTCAAAGGCCCTTAGAGTGAGAAAGTCCTCCCTCTGCCCTTGTGATTTGTCCCAGAATCCCCCAGGGTTATCACCACTTTGACACAGCCATACCCCATGTAATCTCAGAACTCCCTGCAGTTGGTTGGCAGTTGAAGCCCCACCTTCTTGTTTACCCTGGAAGTATGTCTAGTGCCCTTATATATATATATATATATATATACACATATATATACACACACACACACACAAATGCATAAATATATGCACAAATAGGTATAAATATATAGATTTATACCATATATATGCACACATTTTAATACATAATTTAATACACACATCAATAGGCATAAAGTTTGCTTAATAAGAGAAACTAAACTTTAATAATTAAGTTTAAATATGAATAGAAAGAAAATTAGATGAAAAGAAAATACCAGATCAAGGCCACTGTTTTCCAAGTCTGCTGAACAAGTGCTAACATGTCAGGGGTGGGGTGAGTTGGAGCAGGTGTGGGGCAAGGGACCAATCCTGTGAGTCTGACCAAGAGGCCCCGTCACCTGGCCCCAAACCAACCGGATGACCTTACAGTGTTACTGGGGCAGTCTTTTGTCTTTGTGCTGTGTTGCAAGATACAGGCAACACTGCTCACTAAAAGGGAAAGCCAGAACAAAAAAACCCAACTTCATAGGAACACGTGCGTGGGGACAATAAGGACAAGCCCCAAGGGGGTTTCCGAAAAAGACCACGTGCATCAGAAAAGATGAAGGTTGGCCTGGCAGTTAAGAAAAAGAAGATTGATGTGAGTGTGAGTTGGGGGGGGCTCCCTTTGCTCACATCTGTGAGTGAGCTTACAGGTACTTGTAATACCATTAAGGTGCACAGGCTTGCGCTATGTGTGCTTCCTTATCCTTAGGTCTGCACAGATTTTACAGTATGTTTTCAAAACATAGGCTCAGCTGATCGGGTAGAAGACAACATCGTTGTGTGAACTGTTTTCATTTCTGGAAAAAGGCTGAAGATGCCAGCCGCCACCCCTGATGCCCGATTTATAAAGCTTCTTTGACCATGACTTAAATTGATTGTCTGGTGCTTGATTTCTTACATGTGTGTAGTGGCAGCGTGTTACTAGACATGTCTACGCCACAGCATCTGTTAAAAGATGTTTACTATGCTCCTGGGGAGGTAAGAAGCTTTGGGGGTACAAATCCCGATGGTGTTAAACTCATCTTAATGGTGATAGGCATGTTATCCAAACATACCTGGGCCATGGGCTTAAAAGGCAAGATGGATTTCAAAATAGCTGGGGCTCTTAAAACCATTTTTATCAGGGGACTCGCCTCAGAAATTACAGACCAACTGGGGAGGGGGGATCTAAACCAGCCTTTAAACAAGCTGTTAAAGCGGTATAACTTTCACCGCCTTGTTACTAATAACGAAGTGAAAGCATCCATTGTGGAGCCTTTTAACAGGATGCTAAAACCCAAGACATGGAGATACTTCAGTGTGCAACACTTTTTGCTATGGGGACGTGTTATCAGAATTTATAAAGAGCTATAACCACAGCTTCCAGAGACCTATCAGAGGCAGGCCTGTGGACATGAACCCTTTAAACTCTGCGAGGGTTTGGAAAACCGTGGATGGGGATTGGTTTAAAAATAAAGAAACTACGCTCAGAAAGGGAGACGACGTCAGGGTGTCTAGATCAGAAGAGAGATTTGAGACTGGTTATGAGCAGACGTTTACAGATGAAATTTTCATAGTAGCTGAAATGGTGAGAAAGGATCAAATGCCCACATACCGCTTAATAGACTACAGTCACAAAGCTATCGAGGGGGTGCTTTATCCCAGAGAACTTCAAAAAGTGAACCCTGATGAGGACAGTTTGCAGAATTGAGAAGATCCTTGTTGTAAAAGGGAAAGGGAGAAAGAAACAGCTGTTGGTGAAGTGGCATGGCTGCCCCAGAAATGTAACAGCTAGATAGAAGCCTCCCAAGTCCACAACATTTAGCACTTATGGCTTGGGCGTTGGGGGGGGGGGGAGGAGGAGGAGGACGAGGACAAAGATGACGACGACGATGACAACTTACAGTGGTTTTTACATCATGCTTCTCAGCAATGCCTGCACCAGGATTTTCCCACAGAACACCAACTTGAACCTCACCATAGAGCTGGTGAGGCCCCTGGAGCTCTCAGGCAAGTGGGAGGTGGGGCTGGCAGAAATGCAGTACCCGCACAGCTGGAATAACATCAACAAAGACACTGCCTTTGAAATAGGGCTGCTGGGTGAGACGTGGCATTCTACTCTGTGGCCAGGTTTATTATCCATCCATCCCCCTGTTGCTGGAACACGTGAACTGTCTTATTAGCCCCCACAACACAGCTTCAGCCGTAGACCCTCCAGCCATAGGTGTGGTCTATGATCCCCTGACTAGAAAAGCAAAGCTTAAAACAGATAAAAATCCTTGCACTTTTTGTACGGCTGGGGAGCTAGCACATATTTTGGGGGCTGCCACTAAGAAATTTCCCTTTGCGGCAGACATCTCTGGAGGGTTTAACGTGCTCTACCTCGTCACAGATCTTGTAGAGCACCAGCTGATCAGACGCTTCTCGGTTCCATTGTTGCACTATGTTTTGACTGGCGGTAATAGCGAGATCGTTATGGTGATGCACAATAAGCCACATTATGTGTTGATGTGCTGTCAGGTCACGGACACGATCGGCACTGAAATAAAGACCGACCAGAGCAAGCACGTCTCATTTTGCTTCGGGAAGGTGATCGTGAAGTTGCATCTGCTTCTCCAGAAGGCTCTGATAACTTAAGAAAGCATATCAACATGGTGGTGGTAAAGAATTATGGGGACCCGTCCTTGTACATGAATTATTACAGAGCCCAAGCTGCCAACGGTCTCCCTGGTTTTCAGGGCATTCCTGTGATGCACGGGGCTGGTGCAAGAGGTACATTCCGCAGCCACTTTAGAAAGACCGTACCACTTTCAAAAAGGGTTGTGGAAATCATTAAACCTCACGTTAAAAGTGCTGCTCAGAACATTGCCAAAGATGTAATTGGACACATCTCCCAGGCTGTTCCAGACAAGTTGGAAATATCAGCAAAGCAGGAGGGTTCAAGGGCTTGTCTATATTCCAAAAAAAGAGCTTTAAAAGACAAAGAGTATCACCATGCCCCCAGAAAGAAGGCCCACCTCAACCCTTTAAAAGAAAAAAGAAGGGTGGCGCCAGGCATCATTTTGGCCAGGCCAAGAAGGAGGAAAGAACAAGCCATACTGACTGGTGCAAAAGAAATGAGAAACCCAGAGAAAGACAGACCGTTCTGCCACTAGGAAAGGCTACATCTTTCAACAGGGATGACTTTTGTTCACAGCTGCTCGGAAGAATGTACCAAATCAGAGCTGGATTTGTTTGAAGTGTCCCCGACGCAAACCAGCACTGAGAAAGCCTCTTCCTTGAGGTGACTCCGCTTTTGGCTATTGCTGAGTCCGCACCCGTGGACTTTTGCATAGCGGGGAATGGGGAAGATTACATAGATCTGAATGTGCACTCTGCTGTACCTTTGCCGCAAGACTGTAAAAGCTGATGGGTCTGACCTCGGTGCCGGTGAGGCTGTGGGCCTCATGAATTACCAGACGGCATATATTTTTAGCCAGTTGGATGTCAGGCTGGGGGGACCGGCTTACAAGCTGGAGTAACGACTGTTATCCCCACTGCGTATTCATTGAGTTGCTTCTCAATTACAGTCGTGACACGCTGTCCAAACACTTCTCCACAGGGCTGTTCTACAAAGACACAGCTGGGCAGCAGGAAGAGGTCACGCTGGATGGCATTAGTAATCGGGGTTTAGGCAATGCTCGGCTCTGACGGCCCAGAGCAGGAGGATCGAACTGTTGGGACCCCTCCACAGCAAACCGTTATTTCGAGACAAGCTTCTGCTGAATGGCGCAGACGTAAGAATTAAGCCAACTCACAGCAAAGACAGCTTTTGTTTGATGAGCTCCCCAGGGTCAGGGGCCTGCAAGCTGGTTATCACCTATGCCTCGCTGTTTGTGAAGAAAGTGCGGGTGGCACCTGGGGTGCATTTGGGGCACGCTGAGGCTTTGCTCACGGCCAGCGCTAAGTACTCACTTGACCGGATGGGCATGAAAGCGTTCAGCATACTGGCCAGCAGCCGTGTCAGCAACCAGGAAAACTTAGTTCTGGGACAACTACCCAAGCTTGTTGTTACTGGGTTTGTGAATAACAATGCTTTTAGCAGCAATTATGCTAAGAACCTTTTCAACTTTAAACATTACGATATAAACCTTGCGGCCCTGTCAATGGATGGTGAACAAACCCAGCGAAGCCACTGCAACCCGGTTTTGAGAACGGCTGCTGCGCGAGAGAATACATGCAGCTCATTCAGATGATCAGCAGCTGTATGAAGGATCGTTCCCTGCTGGTTGACAGGGAAGAGTTTGCCCGTGGCTATACTCTGTTCGCCTTCGACGTGTCTGCAGCCCAAGAATGCATTGACCACTATGCCCTGATTAAAACAGGGATCCTGAGAGCAGAAATGTGCTTTGCAGGGGCTCTGACCGCCAGCATTAACGTGATCATGTACAGCGTATTTAACAACGTGATGGAGAGAAACTGGAGGAGTCATGTACTTTTCAACTGCATGTGAAGATGAACACCTTGTGGATCTTGAATATTGCTCAGCATGATCTTCCTGTGCAGGGACCACCCCAGTTTGTCATGTAATGCTTCTGCACTGCTTAACAGTTCTGCGTCTGTCAGAGCCCTCACTGCCGTAAGCGCTGTGAGACTCCCAGCAAAACAGAGGTTAGTATCCCTGTTATTTAGAGCAATTAAATAATGCCGCTTCTTTTTGAAAAATTTAGAATTGGGGATAGACTGTATGGTTCTGCATACCCACCCCCAACCACTTTTACAATAACTGTGGTCAGGTGGAAAGTCTGATCAAAAAAACAAATCTCCCTTTGAATTTGCAGGAGATTACTGACCCATTCTAAAAGTTTTGCTGCATTTATATAGCTTAAATTGATCATGGGGGACTATAAAGAGTCATGCATGCTGACAGCTTCAAGATGGAGCTAAGCTTAGGCAACAGGTTCAAACAGCTGGCGTAAGCAGGCAAAGAATTGATCTACACCCCACACGATTGCTTCATAAGCTTCTGTGGTAGGTGAAAAAAAGCTTAAATTATGAATGCTAACAGATGGCAGATAATTGGGCGGATGCGTGCGTGTAAGTGAACTTTTGAACTCTCAAGTACAAGCCTGCTACTTGCTAGCTGCAAACAGTATGGGCTGGCTATAAATTTTGATAACAGCTGGACTAAACAAAAGTGGCATGTCCTGAATCCTGCAATTAATAAAGAGACATGAGACAGAACCACCAATTAGGGGGCTGATCATGCACTGTGCTGGGGGCCCCAAAGGCTTGTGGGTTTGGAAAGAAGAAGGTGAAGATCCTGGCTGGAGGAAAGATCCTGGAAGTAGGGGGAAGATTCTGGAGATGGGGGAGATGCAGGGAGAGAAGTGATGGGGGATACCCAGGGACCTTGGCTGGTAACACCCGAGACTGGTAAATGCAAGCAACTGCACAGCATGAAACCAGCACAACTTTCTACCTGACCTTCCTGGACCAGCAGCGATCTCCCTGATGGGAAGGGAAATCGAGACCCAGTGAATGTGATGTTGAAGGGGGGACGAGTGAGTGAGTGCACGCATGAAATAAGTACGGTAAAAGCTCTGATCTCGTTGGTTCTTAAATAAACCCCACTATCCAGATCCACTACGGCTTGTCGATTACTCTGTCTCGCCCGTGACAGCTTCATGAAGCAATACCTGGTCTAAATTAGCAAATCTGTATTTTTCCATGTGTCCTCTAGCCTTGAACCTCTGGATTGACCATTCCCACTGCCACATGTGTTCCATATAAGCCAAAGACTGTGCTACCTTCCTCTCCCCTGGGGCATTTGGGTTTGGGGGTAAAGTTGGACTTTCAAATGACACTTTGGGGTTATGGACTGCATCCAATGGCCCCTTGTGGGGGGTTGTCCACATTCTGAGATGGTGGGAGCACGGCCTCCTGCTCTTCAAGGGGGCAAAATGCCCTGGAAGTCCCCTCCATGAGGTCATTGTCTGCCCTAGCAGGAGACATGGGCACTAACCAATCAGGTTCAGAAAAGCAGTTTGCACTTGAGGGGTCTTGTTGTAAGCTTAACCCTTTGCCAACAAGATGCTTGTAGTGCTGCAAAATCCATTTAGCTTTACTAATGAGTAGCCTTTGCTGTAATTGTGATTTTTGCTTCATGAGTCTGTGAAATGCGGCACCAGACTTAGCAACACAACCAGCATTTTTACAAACCCTGTTCCATCTGCCACTCCTCTATATCTGGTAATAATCATGGTCTTTGAGTGCTGAAAAACCATCCTCACTGTTTCTGCCATGGTTGTGGTCTCTGAGAGCATGCTTGAGGAGGCTGTGTCCCAAAGACTGCAGCCTGTTGCTTCCACAGTAATCGTGGTCTAACAAAACAACATTGTTCAGATCCTCAGTCTTCTGCTTCTTATTATTTGCATTGTTGATGTAAGGATAAGGAAACAGCTATAGCACAAGCATGTAGGGTATAATGGTACCATTATGCCATTCATAATGGTAAGCTCACTCACAGCCATGGTCAGTTTTCTGTTTCTTATATGCCAGACCAACCTTCATTTCTCCTTGTGTGCATGGTATTTTTTGGAGTCTCCCTTGATGCTCTTTCTTATGTTCCCCACGCACATGTTCCTGTGAATTTTACTTTTTGTTCCGGCTTTCTATTTTTCTATGAATTGTTAAGTGTATCTTGCAGCACAGAGCAAAGGCCAAAGGCTGACACAGTAATACCGTACGACCAGCAGACTGAGATGGTTATGAGGGCCTCTTCTTTGCCTGGTGTTGGAGGTAGTTGGGGACTTCTTGATGAGACACACAGGCTTGTCCCCTTAGCCCTCACCCCCTCCAGCTCACCCCCACCCTGGACATCTTAGAACATGTGCTGCAGCCTTCTGCGATGGAGACCCCAACTGTAAGCTCACTCAGAGGTGCAGAAAATCAGGACATGCCACTTGGCAAAAAAAACCCAAAAAACAAAAAAACAGGCAATAATACATGTTCACAGAAGCTTAGCAACCAATCAGCATGCAACACTTGCACCTGATTAGGCATACTCCAATCAGCACCAATAGTATCATAAATGGGAACAACCATTAGGGAATTTGAGCAGGTCAGGGAATTTGAAAAGTATATAGTACTGGGGGGAAACCATGGCAAAAAAAAATCCTCATCATCCTCATCATCTCCAGCTGCACTGGAAAGGACGTCCAGAGGAGGACAGTCATCTCAGGACCCCATTGCTGCTCTTCCTGGCTGGCCACTGGGGAGAATTTTCCCTTTTCTTTTCCTCTCTCTGTTCTTTTTTTGTTTGTTTTTAAACTTTTCCCCAAAAAAGTAACTTTCACCATTAGAGTCAATGTATGCCATCAGCTACGGGCCCTGCTAATAAGTCTTTGTACATGCGAACCTGCCTCAACATCCTTTGTGCAACACAACCAATCGCAGGGAGTTCTGAGATCACATAGGATATGGCTGTGTCAAAATGGTGGTAATCCTGGGGATTCTGGAACAGATCACATGGGCAAAGGGAGGCCCTCCTGGTCCTAAGGGTCCTTGATGTACTTCTGGGGTAAACAAAATGGTGACTTCCACAGGAAGCATGGCAAGAAGAGGACTTTGGTGGGGAGGTCATATGAATGGAAGCGAGGAGCAGAGACTTTGGGCGGGGGAGGGGAGGGAATGCTCACGTGACCAGAAGTGAGGGAGGCATCACTTCTGTTGGAAGCAGGGGGGGGGGGGGGGTGTGGAGTGCCTGTCGCTTCTTATCTTGTATGGAAGTTGGCCTTTAACTACTGTCGTCACCAAGACAGACGCAGGATTCTCCAAACTCTGGTCTGTCTCTAACCCTTTGCCCAATGGGACTTGTCATGTCACTGTATGCCTTGAAGTTAAAGAAGGAGGATATTCGGAGGTTGGATGGTGTGTAAAGACCTGGGAGGCCAGCGTGAGTGCCGTGAACAGCGCTTTTTTCCAGGGCCAATAAGTACAGTCCACTGGAGTGGATGTGGCAGAACTTAACCCTCAGATAGCAACGTAGAGCAGAATTATGCTTGATATTGTGGTGGTATTAAGGGCCCTGGTTTAGGCACTAGCACAAGGCACTGTATGGACACACACAAGCCAGAGGGCAGCCCCTCTGGAAGCCCAAGCACCCTGAACTTGGGGATACGCCAAAGTGATTATTTTGAGCTATGGAAGAGGATCTCCCATTACACACACACAACCCCAGAGCCTGTGCTCCCAGTGCAGGTGACAGAGTTTTGGTGGTGGTGCATTTTTGCTTTTCTGACAAATATTTTGCTGACCCCATCTTTCCCTCCCACCCTCTTCACCTGCACTTGAAATAGCCCTAGGCTACTGTAGGCTGTGTTTGCTTTGTTACTAGCATCACTAAGACAAATTTCAAGGCCTTACTGTTAGCAACTGTGACTGTCATTTTTCAAAAGAGGCACAGACTCAGCTGCCAAAAGGCCATGGGCCCTCTCAGTTCCCGAGCAGTGAGAGGGAACAATTTAAAGCATGAGGGAAATCATCTCCAGCAACTAAGACAGTAAAGCTGCAGGGATTGTCTGGAGAGCCTTTCATGACAAATGGCATCTGGTTCCCACTGCCTTTCACATGCAGGGTGCTTCATTCCACATCCTATTCTGAGAGCTGAGTGGTGCTGGTCCCTTGCCATCCCCCACCCCCTCTTTCTGTGGTGTGTATCTGGTTTATGGACCTGATTTGCATTAGAAAGGAGACACATGGCTGTTAAATATAGCGCTGGGGGGGGGGGGGGGGAGGTCGCTCTTCAGCTTTTCAACACTTGGCCGCAGGTGACTGCAGGGTTAAATTCAGAGAAATTCTGTCTCATCTGAGCACTCAGCCACTGGAATACCTCTGCAATAAGGGAAGCAACCCCTGCATCAGGAATTGTCTGCAGACGCTGCTGGTCTGGATGGAGGGGGAGCCCAGTGCCACCACATTGACTATGCTTTACAGTCTGAGCTCCCTTCCACTCCTTTGGGCAATGCAGTCTAAGGGCTGGAGCAAGGGGAGGGTGGGGTGCACTCATTTTCCAACTCTGCCCGTTGAGTCACGGTGTGATTTGGGCTGAGTCATTCGTTGCTGCTATGCATGTTTATCAGTTTCCCCTCCTTAGGGACAGTGGAGTAGCCCAGGGAGAGGAGGCAAAGAACTGCTGGGAGGGTGGCTGGTAGAGAAGGGGTTGGCAAAAGCCCACCTTTCTGGGACAACACTGCAGCCTCCCAGAAGGAACCAAAAGGCCTTTGACAAGATTAGAGGTATCATTGTGCGACTAAGGACAGGTCATTGCTGCAGAATCGGCTTGTTTTGGGCGGCCCAAACCTCAAAGATGCCCCATTCATGGCCAACCTCAATAATTTCATGTAATTCCTGGGAAATCGACAGGGTCCCATCAGTCCAACCAATGTAGTAGGAGTCCTTTCCTTCCCAAAAGGTCATAGGATGAACACTTTACAACTGGTCTAGGTCTTCGGCCACTTGAACTAAGTTGTTTTGGAGCCCAACGGCCTGAAGGCCTCCAAACTTGCCCACCATGGACAAGGGATCAATATAAAAGATACACAAATACCTTGGTCGTTAATGTAGACATATTGCAAATATAAGCACCTCTGCATGAAAGTAGCTGTGCTCTAGCCAAGACCTTGTGTTGGTCTAGCCTGGAACCCAAGGCCATTGTAAGCCAATTTGGCCATAGGCTTTTGAGGCACACGGGCCCTGCAGCCATGGAGCTGTGTTTCTAAACCAGAAAAATGCAGGCAAGCAGAAGGGGATGCCCAGGGAGTACAGGCAAGGAGCAAAACAAGCCTCATCTCTTGTAGGAGTTCAGTTTTTTAGCCCTATTTTAAAAGCAGGTCTTGCAAAGACCATCATTAAAGATGGTGTGGGTTTGAAAAGAAAACCCAAATCCATTGCAAACAAACATAGCAAAACGATGTATTTCACAAAAACCTTGGAGGAGAACTGTCTGAATCACTTTCATCTTTCAGCGGGGCTTCTGCTCAGCATACTGGATGTGGTTCATTGGCCTAAGAATTACACTATAATATGGAAGGCCCATTACATGAGCTAGTTAGCTCCATTTTCAGGAGAAAAATATCCCTGTAGTTGTGCACAGAAGAGGCTACAGCTCAGCTGCTGGCAATTTTAAACTGAAGTGTGCAGTAAACATGGTATGACCTCACTTTGGAAAAGGCTGGGTACTTTAATAGAATATGTGTTTTAGAAGAAAAGTGACATACGTGCTACATGACCCCCATGAGGAACTTAAGCCTACATGTGCTCCACTTTGCTCTCATAATTAAACACCAGTCTAAAAACTTTGTTGTTGATTAATTGGACCGATTGGACATCTCAGCATCTACTCTGACCTCCTGGGAGGACAAAGCAAGCAGCTCTCCCTGTAATCTTCAGGAACATGTCTGACTTGAGCATTTTCTAGAAGCCACCTGTAGCAAGAACACCTGCAGAAGATCTGGTGAGGAGTCAGGGGACTGGCAGAGCACGTGTCCCTGTCCGTTACCTGGCACAGTAGCTGCAAACAACCAGGGTGGGTAGGTTTGTACTAAGGCACGGGCCTGTGGACTGCAGCAGCCAAGTTGCACGCGAACACCGACAGAGAGACGCATCCTTTTCTGCTGTCCCTGCTGTGGGGGCAATGGAGAAGGACATTCAGCAGGACAGAGCAGATGGCTGAAGGAAGTAATGGCTTAAACAGCTGCAATGTGCATCCATAAGAGCAGGTGTGCCGGGGTTTTTCTGCCCAACCTTATGTTAAGGCTGCAGGCCAATGACTAGGCCACTGATGAGAAACATGGAAAACTACTGGACGCGACATGAGGAATTGCTGGATGTGACAGATAACAGAGTAGGAAGGTGACAGAAGTTACAGACAACGCCGTGAGGGATGGCTGGATTTCACAGATGGTTAAGGGGGAGTGATGTGAGAGATGGCCCAGCTTCACAGCTAACAGATGGGGAGCGCTGGGGACCTTTGGGGGAGCAGAGTCTTGCAAGGCCAGCAGTGCCTAGGTAACCACACCTGTAATACCATGCAAGGCCGAGATGACCTAGGTAACAGTATCAGAAATGCCAACTTTGAGGGATCAAGGTCAATGGGGGAAGAACAAGCATAGGAAAATGGGGGGGGGGGGAAGGGTAAAAGGGGCCATTTGTATGTAAGTGAGGGGCTGGTCACCACGCTTGTCTGGCTGAGCCCTGTGCCTGATCACCCCAGTCTGTCCTATCTTCTTATTAAACTCTATTCCTAAGTATTTTCTGTTTAAGTTTGTTCTCTATTCTGTGCATGCACGCGTGTGAGAGAGAGCAAGAGCGATCCACTAGTGAACTTCAAGCTGGACTAGCCAGCAAGTAGGAGGAAACCCACATCTGGAAAGACCTGAGGTTGCAGGTAGAGAATGGATAAAAGGGCCCAGGGTCTGGGCATGGACACTGGATAGACTTCAGGTCTGGGCCAGAGTCCAAGGGACCTGCAAATGTGAGTGTGCATGTGAGTTGAGTGAGTGAGGGCATGTGCATGTTCCTCTAGCAAAGTTCAAGCCTGAGTAGCTGGTGAGTAAGAACAGGATCAGCCCATTTGTGTTGTTCATGTTTATGAGTGCTGTTTGTGTACATGCTGTGCCTGTAAAGGTACTGTCTTCCTGTCTGTGTTGATATGTTTATGGCCAGTCATGTTTGGAGAGAGCGTGCCTATTGGGAGTACTTTCTCAGCCTTGCTACTGGCTGGACTTGGGAACAGGGAAAAGCTGCAGCCTCCCATCTAGTGGGCTGGGAGGGGAGGAATCACCTGAATCTTAAAGACCACCCAACTTGACTACCCTTAACACTTTAAAGAGCCCTTTAGAAAGTCCTATGAAGAACAAGTCCTCTCCAAAGTGTCTTCAGCTGGACACACAATCAAGACCTTGGGAAATCTGGGTTTACAATTAAGAGCCTTTAAATCAAGCAAAGAAATACATGCTTTCAAATAGGTCCAAGCCAGGTGATTAAAACACTTAAGGGAGGTTGATGAGGCCATCTCAGAACTTTCCCAGCTTCTTGTATCAAATGAGCATGTCACATTATGTTGTTTCACTGTGGCTGGCACTTATAAATTAGGCACATCATTAGAGAGTCACCAATGAGCACCAGTTGTAGCTTGTCTCCAACAGAGAGCTGGCTGGCTGGCCCTGTCAAATGGTGTTAAGTTATTGGCCAGGGACAATAATTTAGGGGGGCAAAATGGGGGGGGGGGGGGGAGAAAAGAGCAATCAAGGTGCAGCCAAGGCAGGGCAGGATCAAGCTGCAAGGGAGATAGACTGAGGGGGCGAGGGGGCAGGGGAGTCCAAGTGATAGGGCTAGCCAGGTAGAGTTAGTGGGCCCAACCCAGACAAAGCTACAGCTCCAGCCACAGCAAGTGAAAAAGCACAAGAAAGAGCTTGGAAGTCTTGCTAAGAAAATTCATGTTAGGTAACAGTTTGCTCTCAAGTCTTCAGGAGCATTATACCCTAGTCAAACCATATCAGCATAAAACCCCTGCAGAAATGGTTTACCAGAGCTAGCTTTAAAGACTTACCAACATGCAAAGTGTATAGCCTACAACTCCATTCCTTTCAGAGCTGCCATTCTAGTTAGTCTAACCTCCCTAGGATTATTTTGTTTCTTGAGAAGATAAAAGCTATCACAAAGATCAAAGCACAGCTATTCCATCTTGCAGTGTTTAATCAACAATACTGATAGATATCTAGGACTTAGCTAGGAGATTTCAAGCAATACAGCTGAGAGTCATCATTTCTCACCAATATAGATCACATGCTTCAACAGAGAGCTGGAGAGACTTCATTTAGGTCAAGAACATAACAAATGTAAGAACATTTAAAAAAAAAAAAAAAAAAAAAAAAAAGACTTTTTTGAATGATTTCCTCAACATATTCCAGTCAGTACTACTTCAATCTAGATAGTCATGTCAGTTTTCTTTGTGCTTTCAGCTGTGAAAATAAGATATGGACAATCTAACAGAGGGGTTACAGAAACACTATGAGAAAGATGAAGAAAATAATGGCTCAAAGTCCAACACAGGTGAATATGTTTTGCCACCCCTTCATTAGCAAAGCAAACCTTTGCTTACACAAGAGAAGAGCCTCACCTATTCATCACTTTTTTGAAAGCTAGATCATTTTTTGAAAGCTAGATCATTTTCTAAACCACTACAGAGCTGCATGCCAGAATTAGATTAGCTGCAAGGCACAGCCATTAACATCCACCTATTGCATAGGGGTAGTCAAACAGACATGCTTAGCTTCCTAGTTCACCCAAAACAGCAGACAAATGAGTAATAGAGCATCATGTACCCTGATGCTTTGAAAAGTTTAACCATTTTTTCCCCAGTGCGTAGAAGGCTACTGACCTATTCACCAATATAGCCTGAGCAACTAATTCTCCATACTTCTGGAGACAGAAAAATAGCTCCTTGTATTATTATACATACTGCCAAGTATTGCACCCACTCAAATGAAGGGCTGAGCCCCAATTGATTTTACTGTTACAAATTCAGGACTTCACTGAAGTTCAATTTCAACTCAGTAAGCTGTTCTCATCTTTAAAATAGGGATAACATTTGGAGTGGGACACCTTGACTTCCAAAGATGGTCAGGACTAATTATTCAGCTTCCAAAGAGATTATCCAGTATACTAGAGCTCTGAAATCAACAAAACAAAGGAAAATTGTGCTTGACCACATAAAGCCTCTTGTTACAAAACCCTATGAATCTTTCTATTCCAGACACTAGCAAGTAGACAGGCTTTAGCACCAAAATTATTTAGCCTAGCGTTTCAGACACTATCAGAATTTGCCTTGGTATAATCCTCTCATCATCAATTACAGAATATCAGGTGGATCAGAGGAGTTTATTACAGACTATACCTTGTATAATCCACCCTCCTGGTTGCCAGAGCCAAGAACAGGTATTTGTTTTCAATCATCCAAGTGGAATAGAATATTTTTCCACTGAATATTCTTACCGTGTAATCCATCTACATGGATTTATTCACTTGCATTAAGCTCCCTTTTCAAAAGCCCATAAGTAAAAATTAGTCTTGGCTTTAGTAGAATAGCAAGTGGGGGGGGGGGGGAAGAAGGGGACAATTCTTTAAAGAAGGAAGAGACAAGGCCATCAACAATAGTTTCTTACAAGCTAATAATAAGGTAGAAAATAAATATGGATCATTAAAGCAACTTCAAGGCAGTTCACATATTCCACTACAGAAAAAAATGCTGTTGTGTTCAGTGCTCTTTGTTTTATTATAATGTAGTTCAAATAAACTCCAGAGCATACATAAAAGTACATTTATCTAAGACAAGTGAAGACTTGTATTTGAGCTTGCTAGAACAGAGCAATCAACAAGGGTTTTTGGGCAAGGTCACAGGAGGAGTTCTCCCAAGCAGGTAAGATGTTAAAACTCAAGCACAGAAGAAAATAAGTATGCCTTGATTATTACTATTGATGGATACCTTGATGCTAACGGTCTAGATATTTCCTGCCAGAGAAGCTAAATAGCAGATACAGGATTAAAGGAGCAGCCACAAGATGCAAGTTTCATAGTTAACGAATATATTCTCTCTAAAACATAGAGCACAAAGGCACGATTTGTAGGTTCTTTACTCTTCAGTTCATTAAAAAACACTCTTATTTTAAAAAGCTACATGCATTCCAATATTAAATCCAAGTCTAAAGAAACGTTCACATATGCAAAAGCACAACTCCATACACATCCAGGACAAGAGAACAAAGAATAAGCCTGAATGCACAGTTCCACAGATTTCTGTTTCTGGCTGAAGGGAGAACACACACACACACACAAAACCATACAATGGGAATTAACATGCTAGAGTAAGTCCAGTCTTTAGGAGAAATCCTTACATGAACTGAAGCATACAGGAGAATTATCCCTGGGACACAAACCGTAGTGCAGAAAAGCATCTTACAATTGTCAGAGAGACTTGGTGACAATCCAGATCAATTAGTTCTATTCTGTGAGGGTCCAACAGGAATTACAGTAATTAACACACTACACAGAAAGTAAGTCTCTCGCTTGCTAATATGGGGGGGGGGGTTAAATACTACTCCTTCCTCTGTTTTTAACTAGATAGAGGGGTGAACATTTAAGGTGAAAATTTGTCACAGTTTCTTTTAGCTATATATTGAGAGAGAGAAGAAAAAATGAACAGGTCTCTCCCCAACTCTAGCTATAATAAAGAGAAGATGCATACAAACACAAGATCACCATCCTGCAACATCAAGGAAGCTCCTGAGAAATGTGACTGGCAGTTGTGCCCTATGACAGCAGAGACAGGAACATGTGACTGCAGCCAGTGATAAGAAAAAAAAAATCTTTATAATCAAAAACAAACAGTGCTTATGCCCTTTGAATTGACATGAGAGAACATGGGTTAAACACAGGCTTTCCACAGTACTGTAAATTCCTCATCCTCAGAGTTTAGAAGCAGAATAAAGTAGTCACTAGCTCCAGTAGAAATCATTCTGTATAAAGTGTCCATTTATGAAACAAATTTCATTGCCCAGTTTTACAGCCTTGAAAAGTTTTCAATAAGTGTCACAATTCCCTCCCTCAGCCCCCAAAGGATCACCTGGTTTCAATTCAAAAAACACCCCCCCACACGCAGGAGCGCAGACACACACAGGAAGGCATTTCCCACAGCACCTGGCCCCCCATGAAGCACTAAATTCAAACACTAGTTCGGGCAATCCTTCCATAGCCTCGGTACTGCTTTTCTCAAAATAAAATTCACAGCCTTGGAAGGGGACACGTGCAATCTAAATGCAATCCAAATCCTAACAGGACCAACAGAAGGATTAGGGCCAGCAAAAGCAGACTCTGAACACTTGGTTACAGAGTCACAAATTTAGGTCCTGACCCTAGAGGAGTACTCTGTGGAAGGAGGAGCTGGGGGGGGAGGGGGGGGGGCAAAAACACCCCCAAACCACTCCCCTACTGTGAAAGCACAGAATAGCTGAGTCAGCTCTGCCTCTTGGAGCAGCTTACAAAACTGGTGACTCTGGTTTACCCGGGGGGGGGGGGGGGTTGTTAAGGGCAGGAGGGACCCATCCTTGAGTCATTTGTTTAATCCTCCCTATAGAAAAGCTGCTACCAATTGAAGAATCATCCCACTTACTTTCTTTGTTACTGCTGTTCACAAACTCAGCATTTCTTTGGCCAGAGAGGTACAGCTGCAGGAGAGCTCATTACATGAGTTTTAAGGTTTAAACTACTTGCAGAGGGACTTATTTCTTCAAGATCTCTGGCTTGGCACAAACACCAAGCATCAGCCATAACCAACTCATTTCTCTAATGCATACATCTGATGGGACAGGAGAAGAGACAGGAGCACCAGAAGCTGATGATAGACTCTCCCCCAAACACACACACCCTCCTTGTTCTATTCAGTTGTAAGGATGGATGAGTTACAAAGCAACTACAGACCATGGTAGCCACAGTATGCTGCCAGTGCTCAGATCAGAGCAAGCAAACCTACCCTTAACAGATGCTTTTTCCTTGACTAGCAAGATCCCCTCCCAGAGGGTTTAACACTTTATTCCTTTCCACACACACCACAAGGAGGAGTTACACAGAAGATGGGGCAAGATTTTTGTTTGCTGAAACTAATAAGTAGTCAGTTGAAACTAGAGACAAAAGTTACATTTATCTGGAAGGGAAGCAGTTTCAAACAAGCAAGTAAAAAACAAAACCAACCACCAATACAACCCCCAAAACCCCAGAAAACAACAACTACTCCCCACAAAACACAAAAAACACACACACACCCAAACACCCACCAAAAACAAAACAAAAACAAACCACTTCACTTGAATGAGATCCATTCAGATGCAACTTCTGCAACATAACACTCCTCTGCAGTCCTATGCTACTGGCCTATCATCCAAAAAGTTTTACAGGGTCTATAAACAGAAGATGCCCACAGGAAATGCAGTGCAGCTGCAGTTACCGTTGATGTAAAGTCAGAGAGCCCTTTTCTGGCTCATTCAGAAACTAATTATTACTACAAACATGGTTTTAGGGAAGTATTGTTACTGCTTTTCTATGAAAACAGACAGGCTTTTTGTGAAGAAAAAAAACATGCTACATCTTAAAATGGATAACATCTCAAAATGTTACAAGACAACGCTGAGAAGCTCAGAAAGAATGTTTGAAGTAGGTAGATTTGGATAACTTCTATCTTAGACAGAATTTGCTTAGCATGAGTAGCCGCACACTTGCTTAGCATGAGTAGCTAAATTTGCTGAAGCCTTAGGCCGCGCTCCTAGTGCGGTAAGAAAGGGCCTCAGAGCTGGTGCAGGCTGGAAAGATAAGGGAGCTACAAGCAGTCTGCATTCCTGTGCCCCACTCTCCGAAAGGGAGGATGTCAAGGCTGAGAAATAAGGCCTGTTTGGGCACCAGGACCTTGGGAAGCAAAGCCTCCTCTCACTGTTGAAACAGTGTTGATTAAGGGGTCTGGATTATGTCTTCTTCCTCAGGACCTTGGGAGATAACACCTACTGACCCAGCTGGGGCAGTGTTAATTGACCAGGACCTTGAGGAGCAGGGGTGGGACCCAGGGAATGAAGAAATCACTAACCAATCAGTGTAAAAGGGAAAGTCACAAATCTGGCAATTTGTGTGTATAAATGCTACTTGAAAAGTTGGGGGGGGTGTGCTCGATTTGTGGGAAACCACCGAGCACCCAGGCTTGCGCAACTCTGAAATAAATAAATAAATAAATGTCTCTCCTGAGTGTGTAATTATTGGCTCATTGCACACCGGGCAACGAATCCACTTTTCGGACAACAGTTTTCTGGCGACCCAGGTGGGACTCTCGCTGTAAAGCCTTGCCCGGATCGTCTTGCCAGTTCCGTCGGGGAGACACTGCTCATCGGACTCCAGCGCGCACCGACCGTTTTGTTCGGGGACTCCGTGAGCACCCTCCCTGGTCGGAACAGGTAAGCGACTCAAAGGTGCAACGCAGTAATTATTAAGAGACATTGCATAAAGGGTATGATACAAGGGTAATTGGTTGTGGTAACCAAAGGAAAGCTTTGTACACGTTTGGACAGTGACGACTGGAGTGTACAAAAGCGTAATTGGTAAGAACGTTCTTTTAAGGGTAATAATATGGGAACAGGACAGTCTGTGGGGGTATCCTCCTGTTCCTGTTCCTGAAACATTGGAGTAAGTTTGGTGGGAATCCTTTAACAAGGAGAAAATTAAAGGAATACTGTACTCAGTGGTGGCCAATGTATAAACTGGAGGATGAGGAAAAATGGCCAGAAATGGGAACGCTAAACTATAATACAATCTTGCAACTTATGTTGTTTTGCAGAAGACAGAACAAATGGGATGAGGTCCCATATGTAGATTTGTTCTTCTCTCTGAGAAATGATCATGAAACTAGAAAAAAATGTAAGCTATTGATCTCTGACTCAAATGTGTTAATGATGATGGGAAACAAAGAGAAAATGCCTCGGTGTTGCTCTGCTTGTAGTATTGGGAAAAGATGTTTAAAAGTGGGTGATGAGGAAGAGGATGTACAATTATTGGTCTCTCCGGAAAGAGATCAAGATAGTGTCGATAGCAGAAATAAGGGACCCGATTGCAGGCAGAACTCGGGCTACTCGGGCTCAACAAAATCCCGCGATTCAGGCCCCGCTGCGTCAAGCAGTCGGACCAGACGGGATGCCTGTGTATGTGAAGGTCCCTTTTTCAACTACAGATTTAATGAATTGGAAGGAGTCTGCCGGGTCGTACCGAGAAAATCCAGAGAAGATGTATCAATCCTTTAAAATGATAATTGAGAATCATAATCCAGATTGGCAGGATTTACAGGTGCTTTTAAATACTTTGCTTGCACCTGAGGAGAAAAGAATGGTATTAGACAAAGCTCAAGAGGAGAATGAAAGACAAAATGCTAGAGACGGACCAGACCGTTTTATGCCGACCCGGGAACCGGGTTGGGATCAAAACACAGGGGCAGGCAGGTTAATGACTAAACAGTACCAACAGTTAATATTATATGGGGTAAAGCATGGAGTACCTAGGCCCAAAAATATTGCGAAACTATATCAAGTTGCACAGGGTAAGAATGAGGATCCCTCTGCATTTTACGAGCGGTTATGTGAAACTGCCCGAAAATGGACAGACTTGGATCCCGAGGACGAAGCAAATAAAATGACTTTTACTACATTATTTGTAGGACAATCAGCACCAGATATAAGGAGAAAGCTTCAGAAAGTAGATGGTATGTCGGGGATGTCAATATCGCAATTAATAGAAATTGCATACAATAACAGGGAAGAAGTAGAGAGAAAGGAAAAACAAAAGGAGAAACTGAAAGATAAGAGGCAAAATGCTGCAATCTTGGCAGCTGCATTTGCCCGGGCACAAACTCCCTCTCAGGGAAGGGGTTTTCCGAAAGGACAAGGACGTGGAAGAGGGCATAGAGTAGGAGGGAATTTGGGAAATAGAATTCCGCTGAGGAGAGATCAGTGTGCAATTTGCAGGGGGAAGGGGCACTGGAAAAATGAGTGCCCGAAGAGACAATCAGATCATTGGAAGCCTCAGTCTGCATCTGTTCCAGAGGCAGATTTGCTCATGATTGGTACAGAGGATTCAGACTGATGGGGACCGGGGGTTGAGGAATTGGATTCCCCAGCCGAACCCCTGGTTTCAGTAAAGCTGGGGAACGAAACAGTTAAATTTTTAGTAGACACTGGAGCAGCATATTCAGTACTAAATAGCTGTAAGGAACCAATGAGTAAATTCTCTATGCCAGTAATTGGGGCCACGGGAAAGCGAGAGGTCAAACCTTTCTTTCAACCAATTAAATGTGAAATAGGAAATAGAGTGTTAACACATGAATTCTTATATATGCCAGAATGCCCATTACCCCTAATGGGGAGGGATTTACTGAATAAACTGGGGGCACAGATAACCTTTGATCAAAACAAAGTTAAGGTGCACATTCCACAAAGTAACGCCTGGAAGGCACAAGCATATATGTTGCAGAAAGCACTGGATTCCGAACAGGTGGAGGATGGACCAAGCGAAATTCCCTCTGAAGTAATGGACGCAGTAGTCCCTTTTGTGTGGGCAACGGAGAAACCTGGAAGAGCCAGATGTGCAGAACCGGTAAAGGTGGAATTAAAACAAGGAGCTAAACCGGTAAGGCGAAAACAGTATCCCATGAAGTTAGAGGCCCGTGTTGGACTGGAGCCTATGATTAATAATTTCTTAAAGTATGGACTGTTGCGAGAATGTCAATCCGAGTACAATACTCCAATCCTGCCTGTAAGAAAACCACATTCACAAGAATATCGTCTAGTACAGGATTTGCGAGCTATTAACCAGATAGTGACTGATGTGCACCCGGTGGTACCCAATCCATACACTTTGTTAACAACAATAAATGATTCCAATGTCTATTTTACAGTATTGGACTTAAAAGATGCTTTCTTCTGTATTCCTTTGGAGGAACAAAGTCAACAATTATTCGCCTTTGAGTGGGAAAGTCCTACAACGAAACGCAAAATGCAGTTGTGCTGGACAGTACTCCCTCAAGGATTCAAGAACAGCCCTACAATTTTTGGTAATGTACTTGCAAAAGAATTAGAATTATGGCAAGGTAAGAAAGAGACCACTACCTTATTACAGTATGTGGACGATATCTTATTGGGGGCAGACACGATTGAAGAATGTAGAGAAACAACCATCAGTTTATTAAATTTTTTGGGAACAGCGGGATACAGGGTGTCTCAGAAAAAAGTACAGATCATGAAGGAAAACATAATCTATCTAGGATTTGAAATATCCCAGGGGGAAAGAAAATTAGGAATCGAAAGGAAAGAAGCGATTTGTCAGATCGCCCCCCCAAAATCAAAAAGAGAACTCAGGGGATTTTTAGGAATGGCTGGGTGGTGTCGCCTGTGGATACCTAATTTTGGATTAATGGCAAAGCCTTTATATGAAGCTGTTAAGGGGCCGGGAAACTTGCTGGAGTGGACTCCAGAGTGCCGAAAAGGATTTGATGAAATCAAGATTGCTCTCATGAGTGCCCCTGCATTAGGACTTCCGAACCTAACAAAGCCATTTGAGCTTTATGTACATGAGAGAGGGCACCAGGCTTTGGGAGTGCTTGTACAGACTTTAGGAAATTGGAAAAGACCTGTGGCTTATTTTTCAAGACAGCTGGATAAAGTGAGTGCAGGGTAGCCAGGATGCCTCAGAGCAGTTGCAGCTGCTGTGCTGTTAATACAAGAGGCACGAAAATTGACATTGGGACAAAAAGTGACTGTTTATGTACCACATGCTGTTGCAGCAGTTTTAGAACAAAAAGGGCATCACTGGTTATCCCCGAGTAGGATGTAAACCATTTCATGAAGAGGGGAGGTTGGCTCATGACTGCCTGCAAACTATTGAGCGAGTATGTTCCAGCCGTCCAGATTTGAGAGATATTCCGTTGCAGAATCCAGACTGGGAATTATTTACCAATGGGAGCAGTTTTATAGTAAAGGGAGAAAGAAGGGCTGGATACGCTGTTGTCACTTTGGAAGGAGAAATCGCAGCAAGATCGCTACCAGCAAATACATCCGCCCAGAAAGCAGAACTGATTGCTTTAACCCGGACTCTGGAATTATCAGAGGGAAAACGGACTAATGTGTTTACAGATTCAAAATACGCCTTTGCGGTTATACATGCCCATGGCGCAATTTGGAAAGAAAGAGGATTGCTATCTTCTCAAGGGAATCCTATAAAATACAGTAAGGAGATTATGAGACTACTCAAAGCAGTTAATAAACCCAAAGAAAGAGCAGTAATGCATTGCAAAGCGCACCAGTCCGGACAGACTGACATAGTTAAAGGGAACAAAAGGGCCGATGAGGCTGCAAAAAGGGCAGCATTATCCGTGTCGGTGGCAGCCTTAGTTCCAGAAAGAATGTTAAAAATGGAAATTCCAGTATACACTGAAAAAGAAAATAAATTAGCAGAAATACTGAAATGCATAAAAACTCCCGAAGGATGGTGGGTAACATCTACTGGACAATGTGTGGTAACTTTGCCGATAATGAAGAAGCTGATGAAGCAAATACATGATAGCACCCACATGGGAGCCGAGTCACTTGTTGAAACAGTTAAAAGATTTGCTGTGGGAGTCAGTATGCTAATAATTGCAAAGGGTATTACACAAAAATGTGAAATCTGTCTTAGAAATGATCCCAAGATTCAGAAGAAGCCCCCCCCAGGGGAAGTAAAAAGGGGCTTCATGCCTGGGGATTACTGGCAAATTGATTTTTCTGAATTACCAAAATGTAATGGATATAAATATTTGTTGGTAATTGTTGACACCTTTTCAGGATGGCCTGAGGCTTTCCCGTGTCGTACCAATAAAGCCAGGAAAGTAGTAAAAATGTTATTAAAAGAAATTATACCAAGATTTGGGGTACCAGAAGGGTTTTCTTCAGATAGGGGACCTCATTTTATAGCAGAAATAGTACAGCAAATCTCAAAAATACTACAAATTAAATGGGACTTACATACCCCCTGGAGGCCACAATCCAGTGGAAAAGTGGAAAGAATGAATCAAACAATTAAGAGACAGGTAGGAAAATTGTGTCAGGAGATTCAGATGAAATGGACTGATGTTCTACCTCTGGCATTATTAAGAATCAGAATAACCCCAAGGGTTAGGGAGAAAGTTAGTCCATTTGAGATTCTGTATGGTAAACCTTACACTGTAAATTTAACTGGAAATGAAATTCAAATGCACGTTAAGGGCAATCAAATTTTAAGTGATTATCTCTTGTCTATGGCAAAGGTTCTTACTTCTCTCCGTAGGTACATCCAGTTAAGATCTCCTGTACTTTTAGATTCACCTGTACATTCATTCCAGCTGGGAGATCAAGTGTATCTTCGGACCTGGAAGGACGAGCCATTGGTAGAAAAGTGGAGAGGACCGTATCTTGTACTGCTAACAACAAATAATCCACTACACCTGAGTGAAAGCAGTACCTCGAGAGACGTGGAAAGCTGAACAAGTTCAACCTTTAAAGTTAAAAATATATAAAGATATATGAGTTGTATTGGAAGCGAATCGGTTTTAAATTTAGATTGTATTCAGGGAAGAATTGCTTTAATCTGTTTGTTAGGAATAGGGTTAATATTGTTGTTATGTTATCTGTGTAAAAATGATGTTCTCCTTAATAACCAGGGGAGAAATGTGGTGGTTAGCTTTTCTAGGTTGCCTGAGCCAAACAATTAAAGGGAATCAGGAAGGATTTTGGAGTCACAATCTCCATTTGGAAGTAATTACGAAATCTATGAAGATAATTAACCAGAAGGATTGCTGGGTGTGTACCCACTTCCCTGAACATTCCAACAAGGGCTTCCCCCTAACTGGAGTGCCTCTTAATTTTTCCTTTATGGAATTTATGAAACAGATAAGAAATGATAGTGATCAAACGAAATATGATGAAACAACCGAACAGGAATGGGAAGTCCAGAGTGTGACAGGAGATTATTATCAATGTATCCGAAGATGTAATAATAGTAATAGATGGTGGGAAAAAAACTGTACCCTATGGAAAGCAACCGATCAACTGTACTGGAGCCATTAAGGTGGGAGGTTATAAAAATTGCTCTCATATACCTGAAATAGGTTATAAGTGGCCAAGTAAGGAACTAAATGGGTGGCATGTTCCGAAAGGTAGTGGATGGTATTGGTTGTGTGGGAACAAGGCACGAAAAGTGCTACCTCCTAATTGGTCAGGGACATGTACTTTAGGGGCAATAATCCCTAATGTTACTATAAGAAAAGAATTGAGTAATAAATATCAAAAATCCTGGCTAAGAACATTCATGAGGAGACAAAAGAGGGTCAATAATCCTTTAATAGATCGACCTACTAGGTTTCAGTCATTCGTAAGGTG
The DNA here is from genome assembly GCF_036370855.1 of Dromaius novaehollandiae. NCBI lineage: Eukaryota > Metazoa > Chordata > Aves > Casuariiformes > Dromaiidae > Dromaius > Dromaius novaehollandiae. The sequence goes on from NW_026991498.1 coordinate 39,857, forward strand.
GCTGTTTCCACAATTGGGAGTGAGTGAACTTGAAAAAGCAATAGTAAATATTTCAGCAGTTATTGAAAAAATAGGGAATAAAACCTCTGATGCCATTGCAGCTTTACAAGAGGAGGTTTCAGAAATTGCTAAAATAAGTACCCAAAACAGGATGGCTCTAGATATGTTATTGGCATCTCAGGGAGGAGTATGTACAGTAATAAATACTAGTTGCTGTGTATATGTGGATCAAAGCGGGAGAATTTCTACCGATCTAAATGAAATCTGGAAGCAGACTGAAATCTTACATGAGGTTCAGAAAGATGATACTTCTTTCGGATTTGAAGAAACATGGAAATGGTTGACTTCCTGGTTCCCTGATGTGAGCTCATGGGTTAAAAAATGTTTAACAATTTTGGGAATGGTGCTAGTAGTTTTTGTATGCGTTTATGTAGTGATTCAATGCATTTCTAAGTGTTTTACAAAACTAATATGGGAAAGATTTTAAGAGAGTGAGACTAATATGAAAATGATCATATAAGTCTCAAAGGGGGGAATTGTTACAAGACAACCCTGAGAAGCTCAGAAAGAATGTTTGAAGTAGGTAGATTTGGATAACTTCTATCTTAGGCAGAATTTGCTTAGCATGAGTAGCCGCACACTTGCTTAGCATAAGTAGCTAAATTTGCTGAAGCCTTAGGCCGCGCTCCTAGTGCGGTAAGAAAGGGCCTCAGGGCTGGTGCAGGCTGGAAAGATAAGGGAGTTACAAGCAGTCTGCATTCCTGTGCCCCACTCTCCGAAAGGGAGGATGTCAAGGCTGAGAAATAAGGCCTGTTTGGGTGCCAGGACCTTGGGAAGCAAAGCCTCCTCTCACTGTTGAAACAGTGTTGATTAAGGGGTCTGGATTATGTCTTCTTCCTCAGGACCTTGGGAGATAACACCTACTGACCCAGCTGGGGCAGTGTTAATTGACCAGGACCTTGAGGAGCAGGGGTGGGATCCAGGGAATGAAGAAATCACTAACCAATCAGTGTAAAAGGGAAAGTCGCAAATCTGGCAATTTGTGTGTATAAATGCTACTTGAAAAGTTGGGGGGGGTGTGCTTGATTTGTGGGAAACCACCGAGCACCCAGGCTTGCGCAACTCTGAAATAAATAAATAAATGTCTCTCCTGAGTGTGTAATTATTGGCTCATTGCACACCGGGCAACGAATCTGCTTTTCGGACAACAAAAAGAGCAAGATTTGAATTGAAGAAAGGTGTTCTGCTTACACACATTCTTCATCCAGTTACCTTTTGGAACCCTGGTCCCACAGCACTATTAAATAATCGTTATGTTATACACTAAAAGTGGTTTGAGTTCATCAGTGGCCAGTATGAATCTCGTGTATGGGGGTCTGTGAAATGCTTTCAAATCCTTCAGGATTAAAGCTACTGTAGAAATGCAAGATATTGAATTACTAGAGGCACCCTAAGGAAATTTAAGAATACAAACAGGTGTGACTGAGACAAAGTTGAAAGACAAGACTCTAGGGAAATGGGGGGGAGGGGAGGACCATATCAGAAAATAAAAGGAGATTTAGGAGATGCAAGTTATGTCCCCTCCCCTCTGATGCTTTTGCCTACAACTTTCAACCTCAAACCTAACACTTTGAACACTCCCACCCTTCCATGTGTTGCAGTACAATGAGAATTAGTGCTTTGTACTACAGTCAACAGCCCAGGAGTTAATACAGAGGCATAGCGGAGGATAAAGGCCAGTAAATAAAAAAGCTTGGCAATTTCTAACATGACCACATACACAGTTCTCCCACCTCTCTGCATGCTCTCAACTGCTTTGAATTTTACCTACTGCTCCCTCACTCCCCCAGACCTCATCTGCTTATACAAGATCCTTTCATTTATTTCATGGCAAAAAGCACTAGCAAAAGTTACAACAGAATGTACATGTCACCTCTCCCCACACACCTCCACAGGACAATAATTATAAAGAAGAAACAAATGGAAGCACAGACATTTTAAGAAGAGACAGCAATAGCACTACTCTCCCACCACTGCAAGATGCTACACAAAGCTTAATTGGGGTGAGGAGGAGGGCTCAGAGATCTGCAGCTTTTACATTAAGTTTATCAACCAGCTATAGAAAGGTTGGGGGAAAGGTCACACTAGTATGTGCCATTTGAGGTTTAGAGCTGTTTTTGTCTCTTAGACATTTTAAGACTGCCTGCCACTTGCATTTCTCTCTCTCTCTCAAACAACAGAAAGATACAGTATGAGTGTTCTGCAACCTTTTGGAATTACATTTATGTTGGATGAGCAACTTGTAGCTTTAAGATCTGTTATGACCCCTGCAACAAGGGCTTAGAGAAGCCACTGAACTAAAAAAAGCAGTTCTTTGAGTTGGATGATTACAGCATACATTTTTATAACAAGACACCTGATAACAGATGCAGTTTCTACTTTGAAAGACAGTTTAAAAAAAATAAAGAACCCACAAAACACAAAAACCCCCAAAACCCATGCCCAATAAGAATCCATCAGTTGTATTTAGAAGTGCTTTGCCCTGAGCAGTATTTTTTTTTCCCTAGAGCATACAGTTGTAAGAAGTATTTGCCTAGGAGGGAATGCACGGTCTCAACTCATGCAACTGACAGAAGACTGAAACATATATTGAGATTTTCACTTGAATTATTCAATTTTCTGAAACTGCTTGCAGTCAGGAACATCTAAAAATGATTAGCAATGTAATAAGCACCTAGAGTTTTAATCTTATCATCATGACAAGCTGATTTATTTGGGACTGCATCTGGACAGGATATAATTTATCAACTCGGATTGTCATGGAAATGCATCATCACTCAATGCAATAATGTTATATGGTTAAACATGCACACACAGATCATTTAAACTGATAGTGTTTAACAGTTATTAGGAATTCTTGCAATGCAACTGTTACACTGAACTCATACTCCAACTTACATAATTGTCAATTAGAAAAAAAATATATAATTTCCATGATAACAGAAAGCAAAATTATACTGTCATCCCTACAAGATGGGGATACAGACTGTGCTTATAAAATGATTAGTGCTACTTTCCTGCTACAGAGCTCACCATCTGTAATCTAATTCATCAGAGCACAGCTTTTTCCACCAGTGTCTACAGTACTTGGTAAATACCTGTAGAGAAACACTACTAGAAGACAACACAGCAATTGTGACAGCCTGTAGCTCTGTAGTCTGCTTCAGGTCTGTGCCCATGATGGCACAAAGCTATGTACACATAACCATGCTGCAACTGACAGGACTTTCAAGGACCTCACCTTCACCACTGAACTGGGAGGCAAAAAAAGTCACTTACAAACATCTGACAAATCTCCACCTTATAAAGCAGGCAGTCTGATATTATCACAACATAAAGCCTTCCTATGGGTTAATCAGTCTGCAACAGACATAAGGAGCTCAGTTGATGCACAGTCATCACCTAGAGTGCACAAGCCTACTACCCCACACCCAAAGCCTGTAACAAGCAGCAAAATAATTCGGGTTAGTGGAAGATTATTAACCTACAAAGATGACCTTTCCAAATGTTTTGCATGCTTGGCTATTAAGCGGTCTGTACAGCAGCCTTATTACCATTTCCCTGATCTTGAGATTTGATTTATTCAATTAGAGAGTCTCCTGCATATGGAGGCCTTTAAGGCATACTGCTCACCCTACACAGAACAGCTGTCAAGAAGCACAGGCACTTTAAAAAAAAAAAAAAAAGCCACCAGCAACACTCCTGCAACTTAAGTTACAGCATGGAGAAAAACACAAGCAAGCAAGACCAAGCAGCCTCTGTGCACTCCTAGCAAAGAACCAGTTCTCACACAGGAAGACAAGGCAACATTGCAAGATTTTAATTACAGCACTCTCTAGAAATAAGCCAAGGACTTGGTATGCATCCATGACAGTTACACTGAGAACAAGGGAGCAGCAGGCAGTATGCCTCCAAGGATCATCACATCAGTACCTCTGGGCTTAATCCATCACTAAGCACCAGGACCCAACCCTGCAGTGACATCCTTTGTATGTGACTACCCAAATCATGAGTGGCTCTCAAATCATAGTAGTTCACAGGCAAAAATAAGCTCCCTTTCCCCCATCCAACCCTACTATGCACGCCTAGCGCCTCTTCTCCCCACTCACACAGAATCTCGTTCTTTCTTTGGACCAGGGGAGAGGTAGCAAAGTATACACACCACAACCACTTGCAGAAGGCCCAAGAAGGGCCACAACTTTATCCCAAAAGCCTGGGGCTTCCCAGGCATCCCCCCAGGGACTCAAGCTCCTATCAGTAGTTGCACACCAAGTCAAGATGGTGGAGGAAGGGAGGAGACTTTGTGCTCCTCAGGGCAGTGCTGGACATATCTGCAAATCTGTTCCAGCATAAGGGAAGCGAGTTCAAGAGCCTAAGCAAGAAGGTACTACTCTCCCACACACACACACTGCTTGCCCAGAAGTCTGGAGCAAGGCAACTCCCCAACCAGGGCAATTGTAGGCTAATGCTTTAAGGCTCCAAGGGGATTGGGGGGGGGAAGAGAGTTGCACACAGCAATGGGGAGCTGTGAGCCCTTCACATCAGCTCGAGATGGAGTTATGCTACTGAACCGCTAGTGAACAATTCCCCCCCCCCCCAAAACTCTTCCCAGGGTGGGTACATGCCCAGCCCTACACCCTAGACCAAGGTGGGGAGGGGGAGAAAGGAAGAGGAGACATCTTACTTTCTCCTTCTTGGTAGGGGGGGCAGGGGTCTTCAGTTGCTCGAGGCCCTTGTTGAGCTTCTTGGCAACACTACCCAGGGAACTCCAAGTGACCATAGAAGCAGCGCTATCGGGAGCATGGCTGCAACCACTCTCAACCTTGATGAGGTGGTGCTCAGAGGAAGTGTACTTGATATTAGGCAGCAGGGCCAGCTGATTCTTGCTATGGCTGTGGAAGAGGCGTGGAGAGCCAATGGGAGTAGCAGCAGAGAGCATAGAGGTCCTGGCACAACAGGAGGAGGAGAAAGCCTTGGGGGCTGCCTCATCCAAGTTCTCAGGCACGTAGTAGTCCAGGTGGTATACAGCACACAACTTGCACAAGGACGAGCCGGGCCTGCTGTAGGGGTCCTCAAAGTCACGGTCCTTCTGGGCGTGGTAGGCACAGAGCAGGTCGCTGGTGTTGCCACACAGGTGGTGGTGTAGGAAGCCAGGCAAAATACAATAGTGATAGTGTAGGCCGTCAGAGCCAGACGTGCTGCTGGCCCCATCGCGCTTATCGTGGTAGTCAGGCCGCAGAGGACTCTTGGTCTTGTTATTGCCCAGACTGAAGTACTTGTTCAGCCATTTGGCCATCCTCTCTGATAAACCCCTACTGCGCTGCACCCATGGGGGGGGGGGGGGAGAGGCGCGCGGAGCCCAGGTCCTGGGACCGAGCGTGCACCCGAGCCGCGGCCACTGAGGACCATATGCTATCCTCGCGGTCCTGCTCACTAGCTCCACTCATCGCCGCTGCGCGACCGCAACCCCCAGCACTTACATGGACAAGAGCGAGGGAGGGGAAAGAGAGACGGATAGGCTGCTCCTTCCTTTACGCACACACAACTTGCCGACAGGGACCAAAACGCACCACTCAAAGTCTTTAACTTCCCAGCAGGGACGAAACAGCTCCTCCTCCCTACCCCCAGGCTACGCACTTTTTCCCCTTGCACTGAGGAGTTTCTCCGAGCATAGCCCCTCCAACTCTACTGCACGCGCCGCACCACCCAACCCCAGCACGTACTAGGAAGGCAGGGAACGTATATGTATACAAGCTCCATCGCCGGGACCCAGCCTATCACCGTGGCTGGGGGGTGGAGAGAAGTGGGGAGGGGCTGAGCGAGGTGCCTGCTGGGTGGTAGGAGGGAGATTTCTCAGTGCAACGCCCTCATCTTGGGGGAGGAGTGTGGTGTTTGAGTTCTTTTTTTATCAAGCTGATCTCTCTCCCCAGGGCTTCCAGGAGCCTGTTGCTGCTTCCTTCCTGTGAGCATGGATGGCTAAGGGGGAAGACGTTTAAAAAAACAATGCAAAACAAAAAATTTCCGGGGAGGAGGGGGAGCAATCTAGCTCCAGGTAGGGTGATGGGGGAGGGGAGAGGAGGGGAGGGGAACATGGAGCCGAGGTTGGAAGGTGTGGGACCCACCGAGGCTTTGAGGGTGCATCCTGGAAAGGACAGAGGAGGAAAGCCCCGCCCCCCTGTGAACAGAGGATACAGAGGGGATCTCCCTCCTCCTGCTGCAATCCTGCACGGGGGGGGGGGGGGGGGGGGAGGTAGAAAGCACGGTCACTCCTCTTTTGCTGAGCCAGCTCAAGCTTTGAAAGCCCCTGTGAAAACATTACCCTGTTGAGCTCTTCTGGGGGACAGGGGGAGATGCATCTGCAACAAGGGCAATGTGGCCCTAGCTGACTGTGTGGTTTAGCCTCTGACCTTTCCAGCCCTGATGCCTTCTGAATCTCCCCCCACCTTCGTTGTTGGTGGTGGGGGTTTGGACAGGACCCTTAAGCAGATCCTTTGAGTAGATAAACCCAGTCCCACTGAGGTCTGGGGAGGCAGGAAGAATGAAGCCAGTCTCCCAAAGGACAGCACCAAGCCCTGCATTGCATGCAACTGGGGTTGTTAAGCAAACAGGATATTGTGTTTTGTGTTAGTAGATGCTTTTCCAGGATGTGTTGCTGCATTCCTAGCTAAAGGCAAAAGTCTCACTAAATCACATGCAGAGATGATACCTGTGTGAATCTGCCAATCCTGCATCTGCCAGGAGGGTGTGCAGCCTTCTGGCCTGCTGTGGGTGGGAGCAGCTAGTTTTGGCTCTCGTTTGCATTCCTGAGGCGCATTCTTTACTATCTGCCCAAGAATGAACGTCCATTGTAACAAGGGCTGTTTTATGGGTAGCAAGTTCTCCCAAGCATTTTGCCCAACCCAAGTTGGTCTCACCTGGATCTTTAGTCACCATCCCAGCACTGATTTGAACTGAGTTTGGAGAAGGCTTGAGGCATTGAATAGATATTCAGTGGGGCATCACCTGTTTGCACCTAGCCTGATCTCTCTGGGTCTCTTTATGGCCTCTGCCACAGGAAGGTCAGGAGACTGAAGGCCTGAGTAAGAGTGTAGCTAGTAGAGTTGCAATTATGCAGACCAGTCTGGAAGGAAGGAGTTCATGGTGTTTCTGTTCTATTTGCATTGCAGAACTAGGAGTCAGCCTCGGATAAGGGCAGAGAAGGCCTCATACCTACATCTTTGAGTCCTTCACTAGCCAGACTTCAGGCCCATATACACAAGCAATAAAAAGCTTTCATTTTTTCCTTCCACTTGTTCCTTGTCACTTGTTTTGTCCCTTTGATTCACACTATTCCAAATTGTTACAGCAATTTTCAGACTATTGCTTTTGTGTTACTCCCTGCTGCCATTTCATGTTCATGAATTCAGAGAGGCGAACAAGCTTGGGACATGTGGGACAGGAATTCTGTTCTTTAGACTCGGGGGCGAGGGGTAGTAGTGGAAGAGGCAACTCTCTTAAAATTGCTCTGGGAAATAATAAACTCTAAAATGCTATGTTCTGAATTGAATGCAAGCTTCTGCTGGGCCCTACACCTCTTGGAATAGAAGCACTAGGACAGGCTTCACAATCTGTTCAAACTGAGAGAATGAATAATGCTAAGATTCTTATCTTCCCTGAGACCAAATGAGGATCTGGCACTTGATATGTGCTTATTATTGCACTCATTGGTTTGTCCTGACTAAGCGTGTGTATCACCAGTTATATCAATTAAATAATGAAGCTACAGAGAAACTTCTCTGAAATTTGAGAGAGATTTGTTTACTCTTTTGCTTCTGGTTTTCATGTTTAATAAAAATTGAAATAAATTTTAATTGCATTTATAATTAAGAATAATAATCAAGAAAAAGGAGCAGATAACATACCAAGGAAATAACTCTCTGGATTAATAAATGCCCAAGGATGCTGCTCTAATTCTGCAGTTATTCTACTGTGTCTGGGGTTTGGGGGTTGTTCCTGTTATTGCTTGAAAATACATTTGCAAAGGGGTAAACAAATAAGTTCTACTTTTTGGATACTCTGACTAGCTCCTCATGTTGAAATACCCACAGAACAGTGCTCAAAAGGAGGAAAATCTTGCTGGTTATTGTGGTCTTGGGCTGGACAAAAGATCAAACACGTTCTGCATGTTAAGAACTGCCATCACAAAATATAGAAAGCTTCTGTGTTTCCTGACACGCTTCTCTCTTGGCGACCATTGCCAGGTATTTCAGAGCAGGTGTTTAGCACCCATAATGCACTTGAGTTTCTCCTATCTGTGCATATTACACCATTATCAAATCCCAGGTAAAGACTGGTTTGTGACTCAAATCTTGACCGTCAAAAATCTGTCCTATTTCCTTTGTCCGATTGACTATATGTGGTATTACTAGAAATATCAGACTTTCCCAATATCCAAAATGACCTCCTACAGGAATTACTTTACTCTTGGGGGGGGGGGGGGGAGGAGGAACTTGACATCCACGAGTCCATGGGTCCTGATGGGATGCACCCATGAGTGCTGAGGGAGCTGGCGGACGCCATTGCTAGGCCACTCCCCATCATCTTTGAAAGGACATGGCGATCAGGAGAGGTGCCTGAGAACTGGAAGAAAGCTAATGTCACTCCAGTCTTCAAAAAGGGCAAGAAGGAGGACCCAGGGAACTACAGGCTAGTCAGCCTCGCCTCCATCCCTGGAAAGGCGATGGAGCAGCTCATCCTGGATGCCATCTCTAAGCATGTGAAGGACAAGAAGGTGATCAGGAGCAGTCAGCATGGATTCACCAAGGGGAAATCATGCTTAACCAACCTGATAGCCTTCTATGATGGAATCACTGGCTGGGTAGATGAGGGGAGAGCAGTGGCTGTTGTCTACCTTGACTTCGGGAAGGCTTTCGTGTTATGGAAGTTAGGCCTGTCGGCCACCATAACAGGGCTCGACCCTAGGTTCCCGCAGAAAAGTTCAGAGTCAAATGAAAACAAATCAGATAATTTTAATCACGCGCGTGCCGTAATTACAGCTCGAGCTGGGTGCCTCCGAAGAGGGACCCTAACATAAACAAATTCTGGGTAATTATAGTCTTTTCGACTTCCATTTCCCACCCCTCACGCGATAGTTAGACCAATAGTAATTTTTTGGTCTGGGGTCTCCTGCTCCTCATTGGGTCTCATCATCTTTCTGAGGCAAGCTGTTTTTCTCCTTATTCTTGTTTTTTGCAGTCTCTGATGACGGTTGTACCTCTGTTTTTGTTGGGTCTGGCAGTTGTCTCCCAAGGTCTTATTTTTCCCCATTGTTTTGGCGTTTTCCCTCTCGGAGTCGGTGACACAGGTGCGCAGACTGCGTGTGGCTCCCTTATCTGCCCAGCCTGAACGAGCTCTGAGGCACTATTTTTTATTAAACTAAGTAAAGATTCGTTACTTTTCCCACGCTTGGCCTAAGGCTTCAGCAAATCTAGCCACTCATGCTAAGCAAGTTTTATATAAGTTGTGCTAAGCAGCCATTTCTAGACAGTTTCAATTCACTATTCTTTAACAGTTTCCCCCCTTTGTTTTTATGAAGCATCCCTGCTAATATTTTAAACAGAGTTCTCGAAGTCTTTCGAGGCATACTATCACTTTCCATAATCTTATGTATAATATGATCGTAAGCAATAGGCATAACAGTTAAACTTAACACAACTACTACTGGGTGCAATACATGATTATAAATCCCTGTTGCGGTTGGTGACCACCCTAGAAGAGTTTCCCAGCCATGATGTTCTCCGTCCCTTTTTACCCTTTCTAAGATATGATGTATCTCTTTTGCATCATGGTGAACAGTGATTAGAGTTTTCTGTCCACTGTTCCGGATGCGCTCTAGCAGTCGATGCAAATCATCATGTTGTAGTAGTTTCTTTACCAGGGTGAGATTCATCCCAATGGGGGTAGGTAGTAAATTTTGAATTAATGTATAATTAGATTGTAACAATTGATAAGACGTGATAGGAGCTGAATAATTGAAATCACATCCCATGATTTTGGTAAAGTTACAAATACAAATATTTGAATGATTACTCATATCTACTACAATGCCATCTATAACTATAAGACTACAAAAGATTCTCATACATACGCACCCTCTCCCAATATATACAAGTATAGTTTCAGGTGTTTTATCAGGGTGTATTTCAAAATGACAAACATTTTGCTCAGTGTCAAGACAAATGTCTTGGGCTTTGATAGTATTACTTTCACAAATAAACCCTTGCTGTTCCTGTACAATACATGCGCTAACGTCCACAGTTTGCCATTTATTTCCATTTTGTTGGGCCCATACTCTATGTTCCAATGGATAGAGTATAGCTCCATGGTGATTTAATCCTAACGCAATGATTGGATATATTGTATATGTTGAAGCATTACGTATTGTTAAAACAAAGGCTGTGGCCTTAGTGTTGATAGGATCATAAGTAAAATTGACCAGATACCACCAGGATTGGAATTCCTTTTCAAATTTGGTCGCATTATCCCAAATTACCTTTTGAATTTCAGTGGGTAAAGTGCCCTCTTCCCCTTCCCTTATAATCGCTGCTGCCATAGATTGCATCCACAGTTGAGCTTGGATGCAACTGAGGGCCAGGGAACTATTAATTTGGGCTTCCCCAAGTGCATCTATTATCAATTGGTGATCTTTTTCATTCATTTTTTCCCATTGAGGTAATATCTCAGATGAAAGCCATTGGTTAGTTCCTAATGCTAATAAGGAAGACTTCAATGGATGTTTTAATCTGTATAAGTCACTTGTTGTTGTGCTCAGTTTATTTACGAGTACTTCAGCATCTATACTGTTTAGGACTCCCAATCCTGTTCCTATGATACCGGTCACATCTCTCCTTGTTCGTTTTGGAGAGGTGAGGGTTCGCCTATGTAACCACGCCGTCCATCCCACATAGGACGTACCTAAGAATGGTGAACAGGTCGGTTTGATTGTAGAGATATTAATTTGCATTAATAGCTCTACTCATTTGAGAGACCATGATGGATTAAATAACACTCATTGTTGGCCTGTATTTCTAATCACATACGGTCCAATTTCAAAATTTTGTGGGGATAAGGTTTTCTTACTCTTCATGGTAACAGAGTTATTTATATTGGTGGAAATAATTGTAGTCAGGGTAGGTATTGCTGTACTGGGCTCAATAATGTCTATTTTAAATTCAAATGATAGTCCCACATTGTGGTGAGCCCACAGACAAACTATTAAAACAGGCTGTTCTAAGGTAAAATTGTACCAACAATCCAGGTTTTCAGTGGCACAAATTTTCCTTTCTTTTTCATTTGATTTGATTTTAGTGAGAGAGATTTGAGTCGCCTTCTCGTGGGTGGACCCGTTGATCATTCGACACCCTATCTTTATTTCCTTTCCTGTCCCTCCCAGGAGTTGGGGAAGTTGGTTAGTATTATCCCAGCTCCATTCATTTTCTGAGTATACTTCAGTTCCATGCATGACCAGGGTTGAGAGGTTTCAGTTTTTAGTAGAATTTGATCCCATACTTCCGGTATACTTAACACGGGCCTGGGACCATGGCCACTCTAAGGTTCTTTGACCACAGCTTAGGGAAAGTAGCATTGCCAGGGTTTGAAACAGCAACATGAGCACGGCACTTCTGCCTGCCATCCTGCAGGGTGCAGTAGAGGGAAAGAGATTTGTGTTAGTGAGGCGAGTCCCAACAGATTACCCTGGGGAAGTCGTGTATCCCATCGAGCTTTACGTGGTTGTCTTCATTGTTCTGCTGCAACCTCTGCTGTGCTTGCTTCTTGGACTGTCACTCGTTTCACGTGAGAGTGGTGAATCCAATTCTCTTTTCCTAGAATTTTAACAGCGTAGTAAGAACTTAACAATACAGTATAGGGTCCTTCCCATTTTGGTTCTAATTTTGTTTTTCGTGAGAATACCTTTATCAGCACTTTATCTCCAGGCTGTATATCATGTGCCTGAATGTCTGATGGCACCGGCTGAAACCACTGAGCCTGATTTTGCAAAGCCTTAAACCGTTCTTGTAAGGCTAGTACATATTGTGTTACTCGTTCATCTCCGTCTAATAGGCTGGTCTTAGCAGGGATATAAGTCCCTGGTATCGCTAAATGTCTCCCAAAAAGAATTTCTGCTGGTGTTAGTCCTATGGGTTGCCGTGGAGAATTTCGAACATCCCATAGAGCTAAGTTTAATGCCTCTGGCCATTTTAGGCTAGCATGTGTGCATATTCTTGCTATTTTCTCTTTTAATGTTCTATTCATTCTTTCTACTTGTCCTGAAGATTGTGGGTGATAAGGAGTATGTAGGTTTCTTTTTATTCCTAACGATTTACATAACTGATTGATTATGCTTGCTGTAAAATGGGCACCCTTGTCTGAATCAATGGCTTCTGGGACCCCATACCTGGGTATGATTTCTTTTAGTAAGGCTTTTACCACTCCCCCTGTGTCAGCCTTTCTTGTTGGGAAAGCTTCTACCCAGCCTGATAACTGATCTACTATCACTAACAAGTGTTTGTATCCATAGACAGATGGCATATCTGCATAATCTATTTGCAGCTTCTGGAAAGGGAAGTAAGCCCATGGTCGCCCCCCCCAAATCTGAGCTTGGCTTGTGTCCCGATCCAATATCGGGGGGGGGGGTCGTTACGATCCCAAGGACGAGATTAAGACGCTAAAACCGGTCAAATATCGTACAACCTTTTAACTTTATTTTCCACGGAGTGGGGAGAAAAGGTGGGGGGAGAAGGCGAAGGGGAGGAGAGAGAGAAAGAGAGAGAGAGAAAAGGGGGAGAGAGAAAGAGATATCACCACCCGTGGATCCAGCGGCGTCCCGTTGGTCCTCTTCACCCTGGGTGTAAATTTTAGCGATACGCGTGCAGTAATTACAACTCGAGCAGGGTCCGACCCTAGGTTCCCGCTGAAAAGTTTGGAATGACACACGTGCAGTAGTTACAGCTCGAGTTGGGTGCCTCCAAAGAGGGACCCTGAACAAAGAAATCCCTGGGCAATTATAGCTTTTTTCAAATTAAGTTTCCCGCCCCTCACGCGGTAGTTCAGACCAATAGTAATTTTTGGGTCTGGGGTCTCCTGCTCCCTATTGGGTCTCATCGTTGTTCCCAGGCAGGCTGCTTTTCTCCCTTATCTTTACTGTTGCGGTTTCTGCTGACAAATGTGTTGATTCCTCGGGTTCTGCCCTTCTTTCTCAGGGCCCTGACCAACAGGTGTTGTTCCAGCAATTAGCACTGCCCCAGCAGTGACAATAGGTGTTATCTTCCAAGGTCCTGACGAGGAGGATATAATCCAGACCCCCCCTAATTAACACTGTTTCAGCAGTGAGGGGAGGCTGTGTTTCCCAGGGTCCTGGCGCCCAAGCAGGCCTTATTTCAAAGCCTTGACATCCTCCCTCCTGGAGTGTGACACACAGGAATGCAAACTGCTTGTAACTCCCTTATCTTTCCAGTCTGCACCAGCTCTGGGGCCCTTTCTCACTGAACTAGGGAGTGCGGCTAAGCAAGTTTTATAAAAGTTGTGTTAAGCGGCAGTAATTTGCAGTCCAGGTCCCAAAGTCTCTGTCCGATCGTGGTCCGGTTCAGCGCAGGCTCGGTGTGTCCCGAATGGTCGCAGGGAGACCATTTCAGGGGTCGCAGCAGCTCAGTCCTGTTTCCGCTGGGAACAGATGGCTTGTTTGGGGTTTTGGTTTGCTTGCACCTTATGTACCAAGAAATGTTTAAGGCAAAAGTTCACTCATCTGTCCGCCACAGCTTGTTATTTGAAAACTTCTGGCAGGTCGGGCAGCTATTTGTTATTCTTTTAGCAGCTGCATAAATTCCTGGAGCAGCCCATACTTTCTGTACCTGTTTAGCTATTGCCTCGGCTCCCCCATGAGCTTTATCGTGAAACCACCTAGCTATAGTAATTAAATATTTTTTTGGTAGAATTGGTTTTTCCCCAATTGTCCATATTCCATCATCACTTTGTTTTGCTTCCCACTGTTCCCATTGTTTTTTCTCTTCCACTGAGCAGTCTTTTTCATACATAGTTTTGGGGTCTATTAAGTTTGGCCACTCACTCTGGTCCATCCTTGGAACTGCCCCCATACATTCTTTCAGAGGCTGTCGAGCTGCAGCTTTTGCAGCAGCGTCGGCTAAAGCATTTCCTCTGCTAATTTCTGTAGTGTCTTTAGTATGGGCTGGGCAGTGTATTACAGCAATTTCTTTGGGCAGTTGAACTGCTTCCAGCAAATTACGTATTTTTTCTCCATTAGCTAATTTCTTTCCTGATGACGAAAAGAATCCTCGTTCTTTCCATAACATCCCTGTTGCATGACACACTCCAAATGCATATTTAGAGTCGGTATAGATATTTACCCGCAAGTTCTTACCTATTTTTGCTGCTTGGGTCAATGCTATTAATTCTGCTCCTTGAGCACTTACTGATGGAGACAAAGGATTGGCCTCGAGCACCTCAAAGATGTTAGTGACAGCATAGCCGGAGTGACGTCTTCCGTCCAAATAATAGGATGATCCATCTGTAAACAGAACTAAGTCCGGGTTCTCCAAAGGTTCATCTTTAAGCTCCTCCCAGGGCTTGCTCGAGCTGACGACCACCTGCTCACAGGAATGATGTGGCTCTCCGTCCTCCGGTAGAGGCAATAGTGTTGCTGGATTTAAAATATTGCATCTTTTTAAAGTCACATTATCTGCATGCAGTATTATCAGTTCATAGCGGTGAGCTCTCTGTGGGGATAGTGCTTGAGTCGCATATTGCTTCATTAACAGTTCTACTTCATGTGGCACATACACAGTCAATGAATGACCCAAAACTACAGGTCGTGTTTTTTTCAATAAGAGCTGCAGTAGCTGCTATTGCTCTGATGCATCCTGGAGTGCCTTTAGCTACCTCATCTAGTTGCGTGGAGTAATAGGCCACTGGTCTACGGTGAGGGCCTAGTTTTTGGGTGAGTACCCCACTTGCTACTCCCTGTCGTTCATGGACAAATAATTCAAATAGTTTGCTATAATCTGGTAATCCTAGAGCAGGGGCTGAAACCAACGCTTTTTTCACAGATGTAAAAGCTTTCTCCCTTTCTGGGCCCCAGGCCAAAGGCTCTATCTCCTCCTTTTTTGTTGCCTGTACCAGAGGCTTAGTAAATTCTGCTAACCCAGGAATCCACGGTCGGCAGAATCCTACAGCTCCTAAAAATCCCCTAAGCTGTTTTTTTGTTACAGGACGAGGCATATCAAGAATTGTCTTTACTCGTTCTGGATCAACTAGCCTGTGTCCTTCTTTTAAGATAAAACCCAAATATTTTACCTCTCTTTGACACAGCTGGAGTTTAGACAGAGATGCTCGATGCCCTTTTTCTGCAAGAGCGTTACATAGAGAAACAGTATCTTTCAAACATCTCATAATCTTTACTTGCTAATAACAAATCATCTACATATTGTATTAATACAGAATGTCCTGGAAGTTCGATATCTGAGAGGTCATTTTTAAGTATACGCGAAAAAATAGTCGGAGACCCAGTAAATCCCTGTGGCAGCCTTGTCCAAGTTAATTGTCGTCCCTTCCAAGTGAAAGCAAAGAGATCTTGGCTATCTTCAGCTATCGGTATACTAAAAAAGGCTGCTGTTAGGTCAATCACAGTAAAATAAGTTGCCCAATGGGGTATCTGTAGTAAAATGGTTGATGGGTCGGGGACTACTGGATGTGGAGCAACTACATGTTGGTTTATAGCCCTTAAGTCTTGTACAAAGCGATACTCTGGATCACCATCAGCATCTTGCCTGTTCTTTTTAACTGGCAGAATTGGGGTGTTATACGGGGATTCACAGACTCTAAGGATACCCAGTTTCAGATAATGATCAATTTGTTTTTGGATACTCTTCTCTGCTTCCTTTGGGATAGGATATTGTTTAACTGCAGGAGGCAATCCCCCCTTTGTTTTTATCGAGACTGGACTGGCTGATTTTAGTAGTCCCACATCCATCCCTGAAGAGCTCCATAATTTTTTAGAAACTGATTCTAAACCTGTTGGAATTTGCAGATTAGTTGACTCTGGTTCTGGTGTCTTAGCCAGAACACATGAACCCATAATTATTAGCTTTATCCCTTCTGGCTGTAAGCAGATCTGAGTATCCAAGGCTTGCAGGAGATCTCTCCCCAAAAGGCATATAGGTGCGTCTGTGGAAATTATAAAACGTCCCCACACTGTTTTACCCCCAATAGTGAGTAATAAGGGCTTAGATAACATTCGTTCGCCCTTTCCTATCACTCCTTGCATCACTATTTTATCTGATGATTTGCATCCTTTAGGCTCAAAATTTAAAAGGGAAAGGGTGGCTCCAGTATCCACTAGAAAGGGAACTTCTAAACCTTCTATATTTGCCATTACGTGACCCTCAAAATCCAAATCTACATCCCATAAATTTACTCCAATTTCCACAGTATTTTCTGAGTCTCCTGTTTCCTGTCATTGTGGATTGACTGGGAATCGCCTGGTCTCCTCCTCAGTGTTTGATTGTCTCATGCCGGTTCCTCTGTTCCTAACTACATGGGGCCTCACTGGGCACTCCTGCTGCCAGTGTCCTTGTTCCCTGCAATAATAACAAACATCATTAACTCCTGACTGTACAGCACGTTCACTTTGACTCCATCTATCTCTCCTGGCTCTTTCACGTCCCCTCCCCCTGGGTCCTCTAAATCCATCTCTTAACACAGCTGCTAACACACTAACTACTACTTTTTTTTTTGCTGTCTCTTTTCTTTTGCCCTCTCCTCCTCTCGACTATTATACACAAATGTGGCTAAACGTAATATTTCATCCATTCGCTTTCCTGGCCAGTCAGGGACATGTTTGGAAAAATACTTTTTAATGTCCGGGGCTGCTTGGTCTACAAATGTAGAAATCATTAACGGCCTGTTAGCCTCAGCTTCTGGGTCTAGTCCTCCCCCATACATTCTGACTTGCTTAATTAGCCTAGCAAAGTAAGCCGAGGGGTGTTCCTCTGCCTGTTGCTGACACTCCCTTACTTTAGACCAATTTGCAGTCTTTTGTCCTGCCAAACGTATAGCTTCTTCTAAGTCCTCTCTGGCTAATTGCAACTGCCTGTAATCTGCATCTACATTATGATTCCACCCGGGGCCCACAGCTGGCCAGGCTGTTCGAGCAGCCCCGACACCCCCCTCTGCTGCCCAACGGCGGTTTGCATCCAAAATTGAGCACCTTTCATCTGGAGTGAACACAGATTCAAGGAGCGTTTGTACATCTCCCCAGGTAGGGCCATACGCCCGCATAATTCCCCTTATGATTTGTAACACTCTCTCTGGATCATCCCTAAGTCTGGGGAGCCGTTGACTTCATATAATTAAATCTTGGGGTCTCCAGAGTCGGTAGACTCGTGTAGTGGCGACCCCAGGTACCCCTTCCGGATCGGGTGGGGCCGCTCCTGGCACAGGAACGACTTCCAGAGGAGCTTGAAGGGCGGGGGCGGAAGGCAAGGGGGGGTATAGGGAAGCTGAAGCAGGGGGTGGCGCATAGGGTGGAATAACTGCCACAGGCTTTTCAGCAGCTGCGGTACTTACAGCATTCTGAGGAAAGATTCTCTCTTTCCTAGGCGCCTCTTTTCGTCTAGCAAATGCCCAGTTGTCCCATACATACCAGTAATCCATTTCTCTGGGGAACCTATCCTCCAAATGATGACGCAGGAAAGCTAGCTCCTGGTAACCGAAGGTCCCCTGGGGCAGCCATCGCTCTGCCAGATTACCTTCCTTAGTCAGGAACGGCCAATCCTCCTGACATAATTGGACTAACCTTTTTCTCCCTAAATTTTTGGTGCCATCAATTTTACTCCAGTTTTCCAAAATTTCAGCTAAGGGCATCCCCTTGTCTATGTCAAGATTATTTCCCATACTGAGTTTCTGGAAAGTGTGTCTTAAGCAAATCAGGCAGCGCACTTCCTTACCAGTAATACCAGTCCCTGTAGCTGGTGTGATCACACACTTTCACACTTTCTTTCTCTCTCTCTCTCTCTCGCTCGCTCCCTGGGAACTGCAGTCACACCACCCGAGTCTTTAACTGCTAGGACTGCTGTCCCTTCGCAGTGGGCGGCTTTTCAGCTGACGGGTGCCCCGATAGGTTCCCAGGCTACACGCACACACACACATACATACACATACACAGTACTGTTTAAACTCACACCAGTCACAGTGACTCCAATTTTCGGTCTCAAAGTTTTGCAGTGCGTCTTATGCTGATCAGGCTGTGCACCCCCCCCCCCCCGGCCGGGCCGGACCGAGCTGGGACTTAGACCCACTCTAACCGTGGAAATGGGACTCCTACCTGTCCCCCTGGGGATGGGACTCGTGCCCGTCCCCCTGGTACACCTTACGGTGGCCAGTTCGCGTACCCTCTTCAGTGCACTGTTATCAGACCAGATTTTAGAATTTAGGCGGGAGTTTAAGACTCACCTTCTCGGTGCCTCTCGTTGCCAAAGATCCCAGGTGAACTCACCCGATGGCACCAGATGATCGTTTGGAGACGAGAGGCCCGACAGTGGTCGCCTAGGGTCCCATCTGGGGTGCCAAACTGTTATGGAAGTTAGGTCTGTCGGCCACCATAACAGGGCTCGACCCTAGGTTCCCGCAGAAAAGTTCAGAGTCAAATGAAAACAAATCAGATAATTTTAATCACGCGCGTGCCGTAATTACAGCTCGAGCTGGGTGCCTCCGAAGAGGGACCCTAACATAAACAAATTCTGGGTAATTATAGTCTTTTCGACTTCCATTTCCCACCCCTCACGCGATAGTTAGACCAATAGTAATTTTTTGGTCTGGGGTCTCCTGCTCCTCATTGGGTCTCATCATCTTTCTGAGGCAAGCTGTTTTTCTCCTTATTCTTGTTTTTTGCAGTCTCTGATGACGGTTGTACCTCTGTTTTTGTTGGGTCTGGCGGTTGTCTCCCAAGGTCTTATTTTTCCCCATTGTTTTGGCGTTTTCCCTCTCGGAGTCGGTGACACAGGTGCGCAGACTGCGTGTGGCTCCCTTATCTGCCCAGCCTGAACGAGCTCTGAGGCACTATTTTTTATTAAACTAAGTAAAGATTCGTTACTTTTCCCACGCTTGGCCTAAGGCTTCAGCAAATCTAGCCACTCATGCTAAGCAAGTTTTATATAAGTTGTGCTAAGCAGCCATTTCTAGACAGTTTCAATTCACTCTTCTTTAACATTCGACACTGTCTCCCATAGCATCCTCATAGGCAAGCTCAGGAAGTGCAGGCTAGATGAGTGGACAGTGAGGTGGATTGAGAACTGGCTGAATGGCAGAGCTCAGAGGGTTGTGCTCAGGGGCACAAAGTCAATGCAATGTGCCCTTGTGGCCAAGAAGGCCAATGGTATCCTGGGCTGCATTAGGCAGAGCATTGCCAGCAGGCCGAGAGAGGTGATCCTCCCCCTCTCCTCAGCCCTGGTGAGGCCACACCTGGAGTGCTGTGTCCAGTTCTGGGCTCCCCAGTACAAGAGAGACATGGAGCTACTGGAGCGAGGCCAGCAAAGGGCTACTAAGATGATTAAGGGCCTGGCGCATCTCTCCTATGAGGAGAGGCTGAGAGAGCTGGGCCTGTTCAGCCTGGAGAAGAGAAGGCTCAGGGGGGATCTTATCAAGGTGTATAAATATCTGAAGGGAGAAGTATCTGGGTGTAGAGAGGATGGGGCCAGACTCTTTTCAGTGGTGCCCAGTGACAGGACGAGCGGCAACGGGCACAAACCGGAACACAGGAAGTTCCGTCTGAACCTAAGGAAAAGCTTATTTACTGTGAGGGTGACAGAGCACTGGACCAGGTTGTCCAGAGAGGTTGTGGAGTCTCCTTCCTTGGAGATATTCAAATGCCATCCGGACACAATCCTGGGAATGTGCTCTAGGTGACCCTGCTTGAGGAGGGGGTTGGACTAGATGATCTCCAGAGGTCCTGTCCAACCTCAACCATTCTGTGACTATCTTGCTTTCATTTTGCAGTCAAGTTTTGGTTATTTAAGTTCATCAAATGCCCCCATATTATCATAATGCAAGAAAAGTTTGGCATATGTTTTTCTTCTTTTTATTCTTGTGACTGTCTCTTCCCTCGCTAATCAGTGTGGCTAATATTGTCTCCTTGCCTTTACAGTCCACTTTTGCTATATTTCATGGGCTATTCGAGGTCAGATTTTGAAAAGTATTTTGTCAGCTACAGGTGTCCTGTAGTATTTGCAGAAGTGCCTCACAAGCCAGCTGGAATTGGGGGCCTGGGGGGGCCTTTAAGCATCTCACTTGTCACCTACTTGCATTTTTAAGTGCCTACAATTTTTAAAATCTCAGGCCCCGGTGATCAATATGGGCTGCATCATGGATTTTCTTGAAGCATGGACAGCCTGGGATTGCCTTACTTTGGGGGGATGTGTATGCCCTGCAATCCCAGTCAACCTTAAACTAGCTAGATTAGGTTTAACTGTGGTGTAGCTGCAGCAGTGCATGGTTCTGTATGGGCTGTCAAACCTTGGAGGAACCTTGGAGAAACCTGTAGGGCAGGGTTCACCTGTACTAAGCTGATGGTTTGCTGGTTAAGCTGTTGGCTGTACTGAAATGGCTAGTTCAAAGGGAGCTCAGTCATGTTGATGTAAACTGTTTTCCTATCTTTGTGCTGCACTGTGCAATGACCCCAGAGTTTCTGACTCCTTCTGCTCTGCATGAGTCTGTTCCCTTCCTGCGCTGCACCTCTCCCCCTAGTCCTGCCACTTGGCTCGAGTAAAAGGTGTTAGGGACCGCAGAATCCGAGGGGCTTCGGGACCCAGAGGACTCCTCCCTCCAAGACATGAGAGCCATCTGTGGTGGTCTCTAGAACCTGGGTTTCTCCCGGTCCGGCCGACAGCGGCGGGGCTGCAGCGGTCCCCCATCTCACCAGTAGCAAGGCTCAGTGCATATCAGTGATAAGGCAGCTCACGCTATACACAATATATACATATATACACGGCCGGCCTCACGATCAACACAGACAGACACACTTAGCACTCTCAAACAGCACCAACAGCCTCATCCTGTTCTCTATGGCTGAGATGCAGAACTGTTAAGTAGAGCAAAAGAGCTACACGACAAACTGTTATTAAGCTGATGTCAGAGGCCCACACTTGGGCCTTCAGAAGGGTGAGGCAGACAGGAAGATGTTCTCTTTAGCTTCTGCTACTTTTTTTAGCCTCTTTAGCTACTGCTACCTCTGAGAGGACACCAAGTCATGGCCCTGGAACTGCACAAAGAAGCCTCTGCCACAGTTGAGTCTTGGTGTCACAGCTTAACCGTGCTGGGATGGCACTTAGGCACTGTCTCATTGTGTAGCCACACTACATCCCAGTCCAGTGTCTCACAGAACATCTTCATCCAACTGTCTCCGCCTTCTGCCTCTCTGCCTGCATCACTCACCTGTGGTGCATCCATACATCTCACTGCGTGCAGCACATAGTTTGCTGCAAAATGGACACATCTCCACTAAAGAACTGTGGAAAACCAACCTGGCCTATTTTATTGTAATAAAGCATTGAAACCTGAAATCTCTTTGGATTTGTGCTGAACCAAGGTGGGAAGCTGCTTTACACTTGCAAAGTAAGAATTTGATGTTATACATCCTAGCTAGGCTTGACCAGGAAGGGAGGTGTTCCAGTGATCTGGAGTAAGCAGGAGACTCAGGCTTTCTGGCTTGAGAGAAGGGCCCTTTTAGGCTGCATTGCTATCTCCCAGAGGCATGGCATATAGTCTAAGGTTACAGGATTTCAGAAAAGGAGAAATGGAGATGGTGTTCCTGTGTTGCAGGGAAAACCTGCTCAACTCACTTGTTTTAAATCAAATCAGGATCAAAGCAGTCTATTGATTTATTAATGACATAATTAACCAGCAATCAGTGAACTATACATTCAGGATCAATATCAGCAACACAACAGATAAACCACAATAGTAGATGCTTACAAACTATTAATAAACACCTAAAAATATTAAACAGTTCTATAATTAATCCCCCAAAGTTCTAATCCCCCCCCCCGGCAGTATGGGTTACAAGCAACACCCCCGCCCCCCCATGGGAGTGTGGGTTCCCCCACTTGCACACCCCTCCTGTGGGAGCTGCGGGTGCTCCAGCTATAGGTGCACCCGTGCTGCTCCCTACAACCGGCTGATCCACATGCTGGTGAGAAAGCCCCCCCACGAGGCCTGTGCACACCTGAGGGGCGGGGTCCCTATGTGTTGTACCCTGTGCTGTCAGTCTGCTAACTGGATGCAGGTGCTCGCGGCATCCAACGGGGTGGGGTGGCTGCTCTGTCAGGCCTAGGCAGAGGTCGCGATGCCAGCGGGGCCACTTCTGGCAGTGCCAAAGGTGGTTTGACTGCTGCTCTGTTACTGTCTTCTCATTCCGAGATCTCTCTCCACGATCACAATTTTTCATGCTGCTTTTATACTTCTTTTCGAGATGACTCCTTTTCTCAAAAGTCTCTTGGTAATCTCCTGGTTACTGTTTAATCCAGTTGATGGTTGGTCTTAAGCAAATTTTGTCATTGTTAATTTCCTCAAAGCATTGTCAGTTTTTGGGCAAACATCCTCTCAGAATAGACAGTTTTGGGTGTCCTATTCACACACGCTGTTTACACTCACATTCCTATCTTAACAGCTGTTATCCAGGCCATGTTACCAAGAGTAACATGGTGGACTCCCCCACACTCCTGCCCCAAGCTAGTTCTCGTGATGGGGAGATGCTGCGCTGAGTCACAGAATGGATTATGTAGCCACCCAAGCATCTTTACGGATGATCCATCTAGCCGTTGTCTCTCAAGGTCCTGATGAGGAGGAGGTGATTCCAGACCACAACAATTAACACTGCCCCAGCAGTGAGAGGAGGCTTTGTCCCTCAAGGTCCCGATGCCCTGCACAGGCCTTATTTCAAAGTCTTGACACCCTCCCTTTTGGAGTGTGAGAGACAGGAACGCAGACTGCTTGTAGCTTCCTTATCTTCCCAGCTGGAACCGGCTCTGAGGCCCTTTTCTTACTGAACTAGGTGAAAGATCCTCATGTTATCTGAGTGCGGCCTAAGGCTTCAGCAACTTTAGCTACTCATGCTAGGCAAGTTTTATATAAGTTGTGCTAAGCGGCTACCTCTAGACAGTTTCAGTTCAATAATTTCCTTAACAGCACCCTCCTTGATGAGTGCATTAAGTCAAATTGCCCAACAGATAGGTAGGACAAAAATGCAATTGGCAGCACTAGCATTAATCCATAAGCCAGGAAAATACGGAGAACAATTTACGAACAGTTGGGGAGTTGTTCAAATATTGCCAGGACACGATATCATGTACCAACCACCCATTCCTGCTGAGGCATTGTGGCGGACAGATGAGTGAACTTTTGCCTTAAACATTTCGTGGTACATAAGGTGCAAGCAAACCATAACCCCGAACAAGCCATCTGTTCCCGGCGGAAACAGGACTGAGCTGTTACGACCCCCGAAATGGTCTCCCTGCGACCACCCAGGACACACCGAGCCTGCGCTGAACCAGACCACGATCGGGCAGAGACTTTGGGGCCTGGACTGCAAATTATTGCCGCTTAGCACAACTTCTATAAAACTTGCTTAGCATGAGTAGCTAAATTTGTTGAAGCCTTAGGCCGCACTTAGATAAAATAATGAACTTTTACCTAGTTCAGTAAGAAAAAGGGGCCTGAGCACTGGTTCAAACTGGAATAAGGGAGTTACAAGCAGTCTGCATTCCTGTGCTTCGCACTCCAGGAGGGAGGATGTCAAGGCTTTGAAGTGAGGCCTGCTTGGGCGCCAGGACCCTGGGGAGCAGGCTGCTGAAACAGTGTTGATTAGGGGTGGGGGTCCGGACTATCTCAGGGTCTGGATTATATCCCCTTTGTCAGGACCTTGGGAGATGACACCTACTATCACTGCTGGGGCAGTGCTAATTGCTGGAACAACATCTCTTTGTCAGGGCCTTGAGAGATAAGGGCAGGACCCGAAGAATGAAGACGCATCTGTCAGCAGAAACCGCAACAGTAAACAGCCTACCTAGGGACAGTGATGAGACCCAATAAGGAGAAGGAGACCCCAGACCTAAATATTACTATTGGTCCAAACTACCGCGTGAGGGGTGGAGACCAAGTTGACCATGAGCCAGCAATGTGCCCTTGTGGCCAAGAAGGCCAATGGTATCCTGGGCTGCATTAGGCAGAGCATTGCCAGCAGGCCGAGAGAGGTGATCCTCCCCCTCTCCTCAGCCCTGGTGAGGCCGCACCTGGAGTGCTGTGTCCAGTTCTGGGCTCCCCAATACCAGAGAGACATGGAGCTACTGGAGCGAGGCCAGCAAAGGGCTACTAAGATGATTAAGGGCCTGGCGCATCTCTCCTATGAGGAGAGGCTGAGAGAGCTGGGCCTGTTCAGCCTGGAGAAGAGAAGGCTCAGGGGGGATCTTATCAAGGTGTATAAGTATCTGAAGGGAGGGTGTAGAGAGGATGGGGCCAGACTCTTTTCAGTGGTGCCCAGTGACAGGACGAGCGGCAACGGGCACAAACCGGAACACAGGAAGTTCCGTCTGAACCTAAGGAAAAGCTTATTTACTGTGAGGGTGACAGAGCACTGGAACAAGTTGCCCAGAGAGGTTGTGGAGTCTCCTTCCTTGGAGCTATTCAAAAGCTGTCCGGACACAATCCTGGGCAATGTGTTCTAGGTGACTCTGCTTGAGCAGGGAGGTTGGACTAGATGATCTCCAGAGGTCCCTTCCAACCTCAACCATTCTGTGATTCTGAAATAAAAACTGAAAAGCATCATGATGGTGCAGAAGTACAAGTGTTATATCAGAATCAACACATCATTCAACCCACAAGGTGAGTAGCTAGTGCTGCTGCTACCTAATGGTGGGACATCTTTGGTGGTTTTTCGCTCCAATGCCACTGCTATTCTACACCTATTCTCACACCCAATATTTGTTTCACTTCTCGCTGCCCTAGTATTATTAGTTGTAGTAATCGCTTTGTATCTAAGAGGCTTTCTAGTTGCCAAAAAGCTTACTGATGTAACCTGCAAATTACAGTATCTTTAGGAAAGATCAACTGTATGTGGATCAAGGGGTGGAGTGTAGTGGTCCTAACTGGAATGCTATTGTACATCGAGGAGTCAGTGATCCACATAACAGCTGACCTGAGTAAGCGCAGGCCTGTGCTGCGCTGCACGTATCACTTGGCTGCAGGGTAAACTTGACAGCTAATTGTAACAGAGGATCCTGTAGGTGACTCCTACTTGGCACCTGGTGATCCTTTTGCTCAACAGTAGAAATGATGACTGAAGTTGTTTACTTCTAAAAAAAAATCCTGTAAAAACTCTAAAGACCACAATGCTGGTGAACCTTAGCACTGACGGGGTCTGCACGGCATGCTTTGCCCTGACTAGAGGTCTGTCCGAAGCTGCACAACTCAGGGTTCCCAGCATCTGAAGGGACGTAAGATTATCTACACTATCCCCTCTTTCCTTCTCATGTTATCTCCAATAAATGGTATTTTCATCATCACCTTACAAAGTCTAAGTGCCTTTCTTACTGAGATCATAACGAACACTTGCACCAGTGCATTACAACTCTGATATGTACATTTAGGAGTTGCTGCAGTAGAGCTCATATCTAGGCTCCAGAACTTTTGATACGGCACCTTGTATAAAATCATTGGTTGAGCAAGAGGAGGGTTGTAAAGCTGATAAGGAACCAAGGGGAAAAAAACAACAGTGAAGGGAAGATGCTGTCTGAAAGGAGTTTCTATTGAAGATTGGTTTCATATTTTCATTAATGGTTTTGGCACAGAAGGTAAGCATGGCCCAATATCACAATGTCAGTAGATGCTGTCCCTGTAGAAAGGGTATCTTATGGGAAGAACTGGATGACTTTTAGAATTGTGATTATAGAAGCAGGCTGAGGTTCAGTAGTACAATGTGCAAAGTCATGGAGATGAAGAGATCTTGGGTTGTTAGTCTAGCAAAACCAAAGCCCTGTTATGTGTACATTCATTAGGGGTGAACCTCTGGGAGAGAAAAGAACCAAGATAAGGTTCTTGAAAATAATGGGTATAAACCACCATGAATTAGTTTGGCTTCCTCATGAGAATGTTTCTCACTGTCAGAGAAGGGAGGTTCTTCTCAACTCCCAATGGGCGTAATGGCAACAAAAGTCTAACCTAAGATAGCACATGGTTGGTTAGGGTCGTGGGGACTGGACTCAAGTGCTCAGGAAGTCTCTGCTGGTTCTATGCCACACATGGGCCCATGCAGGGAATGACAGTGAAGTGATGTGGGATGTGGTAGGATAGGAAGTATGACGGAGTTTCATTCCAGGGCTGTGTGTACTGGTCTCCTGGAATTTAGTCAGAGAAAAATCTGGCTTCTGTCCACATCTCTGGTCTTATCTTGAGGACAGCCTTTGAGTCTTGAAAAGCATTAAACTGCTCAACTGAGCTGGCATGAAAATGCAACAGCCTGAGCATGAAAATTCCATTAACCTAACACAGGCCACTCATTTTTGTACAAGCTAGGACCAGGGTGTGTTCAAACGTTGGACAAGACAAAGAAAGGGGGATGTATCATCTCTGCCAGTCTTTGGGGCATACAACACTGCAGAACCTAGGCTCAAGAAACTCATTGTGATTATTATTATTTTTTAGAAGAGCCAAAAGTCCAGGGAAGACTCTTCAATTAACAAATAACAGTAAGGCTGCATCCCAGCAACCTGTCCCCCTCCTCCCAGTGATCAATAATTAATAACTGGAAAAGAGTATGAGGAACTGGCAAGCATATATGATACTTCCCCAATACATATTTTCCAGATGTAGCACCTTTAAGAGTTTCATTTCCTGAATATATTTAACTTGATTTTTGGATCTGTGTCAACTTTAGGCTCTGCAACAAAAAGACAAAACATTCCAGAGTTTCCCTGTGTGTTCTTATTTGTACTGTTTTCTTTACTCTTCAGAGGATCAGAGCAATCTGATGGGATCTGTTCTTGTTCTCCTTGCAAGTTGAAAGTCTCTAGCCTGTTCTCTAGTCCAACTTTGCTGGAGGGCCCCTTGGAAAACTGGAGGGGGGAAAAAACCCATCTTTACGGAAGATACAATAAATCCCCCTTCTTCAAGAAGCGATTACCCAACTACAGGGGAGATGAGAGAGGGGTGAGGGAGTGAGGGACACCCCAAATAACATCTGGGTAATTTAAAATGCAGGAGATTAAAAAATAGCTACTGTAAGCAGGATAAAAGGGGGTGATGGCGGCAGACGAAAGCTATCCCTGAGAAAGTGCGCAATACTATTCAACCATACCCTGTTCCCACTGCTGTAAAACAACTACAAGCTTTTGGGGGCCTTTTGGGGTTCTGGCGGACCTTTATGCCCCACTTAGCATATTTAATGCGGCCACTACAGCGTTTGACCAAAAAAAAAGGGTAGCCAGTGGCAATGGACTAAAGAGCAGCAGCAAGCCTTTGACCTGTGCAAGGAGGCGGTGGTCCAACGTTCCAAGCTATTCACTCCATACGAGGGACAACGTTTCGAGCTGGAGGTAACAGTTATGGGGGATACGATGTCTTGGGGGGTGTGGCAGCAATGTGCCCACGCAAGGCGGGAACCTATAGGTTTCTGATCCTGTTCCCTGCAAGGGGCCACAGCAAATTACACACCTCTGGAGAAACAGCTTTTGGCTGTGGTGTGGGCTTTGCAGGATACTGAACGGGTTACAGGACGTGACCTGGTGACCGTACACACTCCCATCCCCATTCAGGCATGGGTGACGGATGATACAGTCAGGGCCCATGTAGGGGTGGCCCAAGCTGCAACGCAGTGGAAATGGAAACACTGTCTACAAGCCCGGTTTAAGAGGGGAGAAAGAATATGAGTACCCCACATGCCTTGGGGTACCTTAACCTTGGTAAGGGAAGTACGTTTTGAGCACATGCCTCTATTGTCTGAGCCGGAGGGGTTGCCCCCGCCCCTCGCTCCCCCAATAGAGCCATTGCCTGTCCAAGAGGCCCCTCCTTTTGGGACGTTATCTCCTGAGCGAGTACAAGCCAAACCGACCCTAGCAATCTCTGCTCGGATATCTGTAATGGAAGGGGGGGATTGCCCCCCGCGTACTCGCCTCTGGGCAGGTAGAATTCTATACATCTGAGCAACTTATGATTACTGAACGAAGAGTTATAAGCTTACATTTAAGACTTGACTGCCCTTCACACTGTGTATGGCTGATTGCACCTTTGATACCTGTTAAAATAGCCCCACTCTTATTGACCTCTTCTCAAGATTTATCTTTCCAGGTATCCGTATCCACGCCAGTGAATGTCTCACAGGGAGCACCCATACTGCGAGGAATCCTGATCCACAGTGCTGGAGTGCCTCAAGTTCAGCAAACACCCTCAGTGCACTCTTTAGCCAGTGTGTGGGTACTAACTCCTCAAAAGAAAAAACAGCCTGGCACTGTTTTAGCAGATGGTCCAGGAGCCACTGCTCTTGTTCTTCCTGATGGCGATACACTGCCTTTCTGTCTTCCCATCAACAGGTTATCACGCCGGCATCTGGAAGTTGCTGTTGGAATGTCGCCTCTTGCGACCACGACAGATGCCGTTGATCTACAAGACCATCCAGCTTCCCATGTAAATACATGGATTTGGCTCGCACAAAGATCAGCTAACCTCTCTGCTTTCTGTATTGCAGGAGGATGATCAGTGGATGATGTCTTAACTGCATGTTACATAGGTGTACCAGCTCCACTCGTGGTATTGCAGAGTTATACTTTAAAAAAAAAAAATGTTGACATTTCTGTTACTCCCATGAATTTATACGATTTGGGTATTGTTTCCCAAAAGCTGACACCTTGGGCTTACTCTTTTCATAGAGCTAACATATCTAAAGCAGATACTTGCTTTCGCTTTGTAAATGCTGCCTCTGTTCTGCAGAATGTAACTGATATGCAGTTAATTTGTAATGACACTATGGATATTACCTATGCATCTGCTCACCTTATACTGCCATTAGGATGGTTCCTTCTGTGTGGCCCTACAGCATATACATTATGTGCCGGCCGACGCCACAGGTGGCCTGTGCACTGTAGGTCGTGTTACTTTAAGCATTCCTCCCTTTATGACGGAGCGGCAGAGGACCCCGTAGCATATCCTAAGATGCCACTTGTAACTGCCATATAAGTTTATTTTCTCATGCAGAAGCTCTAGGCCTCTTGTTGAGCCTAGTTGGGATCCCGGGGGTGGTGGCACATAATTGCAGACAGAGCATGTTGCCTGTGCTTTGGCTCAAAGCTTAAATTGGACATCTAGGGCCATTGCCTCTTTAAATAGGGAGTTGGGAGCAGTGTAGCAAGGAACACTGCAAAACCACCTAGGGATCGACTGCCTCCTACTGCGAGATAACCACAGACACCATGACTTTGCCGAGATGTGCTGTTTCAACATCACCGATGAATCGGCATCTATTGAGAATATCAGCCACCTCATACAAGGAGGACTCTTGTCTACCTCTTGCTTTGTATTATGTTATGTTTTGATTTCATTACTTTGTAAACTCCCTTGCCCTCATACCCCATGCCCTTCTGAAGATTGGGATGGCCTGTAACTAGCTTTCCATCGCGGGGGTGGAGCGTTAGGGAAAGTGCGGAAGAATGTCGAGGAGATAGGCGATGGAAGCTAGCCAGACCGTTCCGTGGGAAAAGGAGCATCAACAGGGCATGTTGACCCACAGTCACGTAGTTGAGCCTGTGCCAAGGTGACGCTGCACCTGGGCTTTGAATCGGGAATAACAATGAGCTCAACATGCTTACTGCGCATGTGTATGGCACATAAAAACTTCATCTAGTGCCCCCCCTGGGGTTCCTCACCCTGGACCGACACTTGGCGGTGCCAGGGATCCCCCACTCCATTATTGCCTCGATTGGGAAAACGCTGGGGAGCCCCCGTTCAAACGCAGAGGTAATAAACGCTC
Organism: Dromaius novaehollandiae; assembly: GCF_036370855.1. Lineage (NCBI taxonomy): Eukaryota > Metazoa > Chordata > Aves > Casuariiformes > Dromaiidae > Dromaius > Dromaius novaehollandiae. Next base: position 69,972 of record NW_026991498.1, read on the forward strand.
CATATCGACCATCGTATGCCTTGTGTTTGTGCATCCGTCCCTGCCGGGAGTCCAGGTGGTGCCCCCCGCCTCACCCTTACACTGGTCCTACCAACTGGCAGCATCAATCCATATGAATGCTGAAAAAAATCTGTGCTGCAATAAGGAGTCACTCTGGAATTAATTAAATTCATCCCAGGCAGGTGCTTTTGGAGACTCATATAGAAGCAATCACTGCTAACTAGGTTTTGGCCAACTCTAACACAGATGTCTTGAAGGCTAAGAGAAGATAAGGAGCAGATAATGCTCTCTGCATCATGTGGTACAATTGCTGGGTAAAATAATGCACTTTATGGTTCTGTTGCAAAGCTAATTGGAAGTGCTGTTTTTCTGGTGGCTAACCCAACTATTGCAACAGAAATCCTTGGTTCAAAGCCACTGATTCCAGGGCACTTGCATTTCAGGGAGTTTGGCTTTCTTCTGTGGTATGCATTCCATGTAACATTAACTGCTGCTACCTCGGTGAAACCCGTGTCTGTGTTGCAGGAGGTTGTGTGTTGGGGGGTCTCTCTCCTGTCCCTCCCCACCTAGGGTTCTTGTTTTCCTAGGGGCTAGGATCAGTCCCTTAGGGTCTTTACCCTATGGTGAGGACTTCAGTGCAAGATGGTGCTAGGCCCTACTCTAGCAAGATGGGGTCTAGGCCTATATATACTTCAGCCCTCTGACTCCAACACAACCCCTAGCCCCATGTACTCACCTCCTGGGACCCACTGCCCCACATACACAGCACCTATGTGGTACCCCAGTGCTTTGGGGGCAGAATCACCCACTGGGACAGGGGAAAGGTGATTTGACTGCCTCTGACTTTCCCCTCCATCCCAGTGCTGGAGCAAAGAAACTGGGCTGGTAGACCTGCCCTGGCTCTGGACAAGGAGGGGGAGCTGGAGGCTGAGGAACAGCAGGGCCAAGATGGACTGCACAAGCCTGGTGCTGTGGATACTGTGACACTCACAGGAGTATCAGCATCTAATAATTTTGCTTTCATTTGGTCTTGTGCCCTTCAGTATGGCAGGGCCTACCCCCTGCTACCTCAAGAGCACCTGGAGACCCTCCCCGTGGCCTGTAAGGTGAACCCATTGTTGTCATCAAATGTGCTGATGCAGGGAATTCACCTGTGGACACTTCACCATGTGGCCCCTTGGTTCTGTCAAGAGTAGGTGTCAGGGAGCAGCAAGAATGGCTGCTCCTCCAGGGAAGAAATAATTCAGCATTGAGCAGGGAAGGTATGTAGGGGCCAGGAAAGGAAGTCCCGGGAGAAAGGCCTTGTTCTCAGGGGTTGTATCTGCCCTCCACCAGCATTAGGCTGCTTTACAGCCTGCAGCTTCCCACCCAATGCACTCAGTTCCCCAAGTCAGAGCTACCCACAGAGCAGACACATCCCCTTTTGGAGCAGGGCCAGGCAGGTTTGTCAAGTGCACAACCTCAGAGGGACTTTCAGATATATAGATGCCACTTCCTCCTCACAAAGACTGGCAACAGAAACAATCTCTGCCTTCACTGGGACCCAGCTGCAAGAAGGCGAAGACAGACAAGACCAACCTACGGTCACAAGAGAGGAACAAGGAAAATCTACCCTCTCTCCAACTCCTCTGGAACTATAGGCCAGAAGAGATGGCTGTGGGGAAAAAGGCTGTGAGGACATTTGTACATTCAGGCCAGGGCATCCCGGACCCCTTTCTCTGCTTCTTCACAACTACTTCAGGACTGTGCTTGGGTGGCTACATAATCCATTCTGTGACTCAGCGCAGCATCTCCCCATCACGAGAACTAGCTTGGGGCAGGAGTGTGGGGGAGTCCACCATGTTACTCTTGGTAACATGGCCTGGATAACAGCTGTTAAGATAGGAATGTGAGTGTAAACAGCGTGTGTGAATAGGACACCCAAAACTGTCTATTCTGAGAGGATGTTTGCCCAAAAACTGATAATGTCTCTTCCAACCTCAACCATTCTGTGATTCTGTGACAGGCCAGGAAGGTGGAGTTGTGAACTTAATAGTAGGCATGGAGTCAGTTTGGCTAGAGAGAGGAAGCGCAGAGGTGCAATTGGATTTGGGGACACAGAGCGAATAGGCTTCCCATCACTCATTCTCTGGCTTTCTTGCTCTCTGTGCCCCCCATCTGGCTCACTCCCTTTCTGTGCTCCATTGCTCTCATACTCTCTTTGCCCCCTTGCTCGCTTGCTCACTCTCTGTGCCCACTCTCCGGCTCACTCTGTGCCTGCATGCTCTCTGTGCCCTCTCACCCACTAGCTCACTTCCTGTGTCCCTTCACTGCATGCTCTCTTTGCTGGCTCTCTGTGCCCCCTTGCCCGCTTGCTTTCTTCACTCACTTTCTGTGCTCCCTTACTCTTTGTGCCCCCTCTCTGACTGGCTCTCTGGCTCACTCTCTTTGCCCCATTGCCCTCCCAGTCCCTCCTCGACCGCTTGCTCTTTTCACTCACTCTCTATGCCCTCTTGCTTGCTCGCTCTCTTTGCACACTGTGTGCCCTTTTGCCCCCTTCCTCTATTCGCTCGCTTTCTCTGCCCCCTTGCTCTCTGTGCCCTCTCACTCTGTCTCGCTTGCTCTCTGTGCCCCCTCATTCGCTTGCTCGGTCTCTTCACTTGCTTTCTGTGCCCCCTCACTCACCCGCTTTCTGTGCCCCCTTGATCGCTCGCTCGCTGGCTCTCTGGTTTGCTCGCTCTCTGTGCCCCATTGCTCTCTCGCTTGCTCTCTGTGCCTGCTCTCTTGATATCTCACTCTCTGTGCCCACCCACTCCCTCACTCTCAGTACCCGGTCTCTGGCTTGCTCTCTGTGCCTGCTCACTCGCTCTCTCCGCCCTCTCTGGTTCAGTCTCTGTGCCCCCTCTCTGGCTTGCTCTCTTTGCCTACTCTCTTGCTCATGCTCTGTGCCTGGTCGCCCTCGCTGTGCCCCTCTCGCTCTCTCTGTGCAACCACTCTTGCAATGTGTGCTCTCTTGCTCACTCTGTGCCCCCACTCTCATGCTCACTTTGTGCCCCTGCTCTCTCACTCTCTCTATGTGCTCGCTCGCTCACTGTGCCTGCTCTCTGTGCCTGTTCTCCGTGCCCTCTCGCTTGCTACCTCTCTGTGCCCACTCTCTCACTCACTTGCTCTCTCTGCCTCCTCTCTGGCTCGCTCTCTGAGCCCACTCTCCCACTTGCTTGCTCTCTGTGACCATTCTCTGGCTTACCTGCTCTCTGTGCCTGCTCGCTTGCTCACTCTATGTGCTCCCTCTCTATGCCCACTCGCACTCCCTCTGTGACCCCTTGCTCGCTCTCTTCCTCTTTCTCTATGCCCCCTCACTCGCTCGCTGTGCTTCCTCTCTTTCTCCCTCTCTGTGCCCCCTTGCTCTCTTGCTTTCTCTGTACTCCCTCTCTGTGCCCACTCGCTTGCTAGCTCGCACTCTGTGCTCCCTCTCTGTGCCTGCTCACTCCCTCTCTGTGCCCCCTCTCTGGCTCAGTCTGTGCCTGCCCCCTCACTCACTCTCTGTGCCCCCTCATACGCTCTCTGTGCCCTCTCACTCGCACGGTCTGTATCCCCTCGCTCTCTCACTTTCTTGCTCTGTGCCCACTCTCTGGCTCGCACTCTGTGTCCACTCTCTGTGCCTGCTCGCTGGTTCACTTGCTCTTTATGCCTACTTGCCAGGTCTCTGTGCCCTCCTTGCTGTGCCCCCACTCTCTCGCTTGCTCACTCTGTGTCCTCTCTCTGACTCACTCTGTTCCCCTTCTCTGGCTCACTATTTTGCCCACTCTCCTGTTCGCTCCTTCTCTGTGCCCGCTCTCTCTCTCTGCCTGCTCTCTTGCTTGCTCTCTATCTGTGACCCCTCGCGCTCTCTCTCTCTGTGCTCCCTTCCTTTGCCCACTCACTCGCTCTCTGTGCTCCCTCTCTGTGGCTGCTCGCTCTGTCTCTCTGCACCCGCTATCATGCTTACTCTGCATCCCTGCTCTTGCTTGCTGTGTCCGCTCTCTCGCTCGCTCTCTGTGCTCACCTGCTCTCTGGTTTGCTCTCTGTGCTCCCTCTCTGTGCCCGCTCACTCACTCTCTGTTCCCACTCTCTGCCTCACGCGCTCTCTGTACCCCCTTGCTCACTTGCTCTTTGTGCCTGCTCACTCACTCTCTGTTTCTGCTCTCTCTCACTGTGCCCCCTCACTCACTCTTTCCTTGTGCCTCCTCTCTATGCCCACTCTCCCGCTCGCTCAGTCTCTGTGCCCACTCGCTTGCTTTGTGCCCCCTCTCTTGCTTGCTTGCCCTCTGTGCCAGCTTGCTGCTCTCTCTCTGTTCCCCTCGCTTGCTCGCTCTGTCTCTCTGTCTCTCTCTCTGTGTTCCCTCGCTCACTCACCTGCTCTCTGTGCCCACTCTCTCTTTCACTTGCTCTCTGTGATCACTCTCTCTCTCACTCTATGTGTCCGCTCGCTCTCTGTTCCTGCTCTCTTTGCCTGCTGTGTCCCCTTGCTTTCTCGCTCTTTGTTCCGGCACACTCTCTGTGCCCACTAGCTCTCTGTGTCCCCTCTCTGGCTTGCTCTCTGTGCCTGCTCCCTGCTCGCTTGCTCTCCATGCCTGCTCACTGGCTTGCTTGCTCTCTGTGCCCTCTCTCTCGCTTGCTTGCTCTATGTGCTGGCTTGCTTGCTCTCTGTGCCTGCTGTCTTGTTCGCTTACTCTCTGTGGCTCCTCTCTTTGCCTGCTCTCTATGTGCCCACTCCCTTGCTCTCTGTGCCCACTCACTCGCTCTCTGTGCCTGCTCTCTGGCTCTCTCTCTGTGCCCCCTCTCTGGCTTGCTCTCTGCCCCTGCTCTATTGCTCGCTCTATGTGCCCACTCTCTGTGCCCCCTCGCTTGCTAGCGCTCTCTGCCTGCCTTCTCACTCACTAGCTCTCTGTACCCCCTCTCTGGCTCTTTCTCTGTGCCTCCTCTCCTGCTCACTCCCTCTCTGTTCCTGCTCGCTCTCTCTCTCTCTCTCTCTGTGCCCGCACTCTCTCGCTCTTTGCCCACTTGATCGCTGTCTCTTTCCCCCTTCGATCTCTCCTCCCCTTTGCTCGCTTGCTCTCTGTTCCTGCTCTCTGGCTAGCTTGCACTCTGGGCCCCCTTGCTCATTCGCTCTCTGGGCCCCCTCACTTGCTCGCTCTGTGCCTGCTCTCTGCCTCACTCGCTCTCTGTGCCCCCTCTTTCGCTCACTTGCTCTCTGTACCCGCTCTTTCATTTGCTCATTCTCATCTCCTGCTCTCTGTGCCCACTCACTCTCTCTCTCTATGCCCAGTCTCTCTCTTGCTCGCTCACTCTCTGTGCCCCCTTTACTCTCTGTCTTTATCCCCACTCTTGCTTGCTCTCTGTGCCTGCTCTCTTGCTCACTCGCTTTCTGTGCCCCTTTGCTCTCTCTCTGTCCCTGCCCTGTTGCTTGTTCTCTGTGCCTGCTCCCTCGCTCGCTCAGTCTCTGTGCCCCCTCGCTTGCTCGCTCTCTATGTCCCCACTCTGGCTTACTCTCTGTGCCTGCCCCCTCTCTTGCTTGCTCTCTCTGCGCCCCCTCTCTCGCTCTCTCTGCCCGCTTCTGTGCTCTGTCTCTGTGCCCAATTGCTCACTCACTCTCTGTGCCTGCTCTCTCACTTGCTCCCTGTGCCCCCTCTCTGTGCCCGCTCACACCCTGACTCACTCTCTGTGCCTGCTCCCTGTGCTCACTCTATCGTTTGGTCGCTCTCTGTGCCCCTTTGTGCTCTCTCTCTCTCTGTGCTCCCTCTCTGTGCCTGCTCACTCACTCTCTCTGTCCCCACTCTGGCTTACTCTCTGTGCCCGCCCCCTCACTTGCTCGCTCTCTGTGCCCACCCCCTTGCTCGCTCAGTCTGTGTCCCCTCACTCGCTCTGTGCCAGCTAATGCTCGCTCTCTGTGCCCCCTCTTTGTGCCCGCCCCCTCATTCACTTGCTCTCTCTGCGCCCCCCTCACTTGCTCTCTGTGCCTGTTCTCTGGCTAGCTCACATTTTGTGCCCCTTCACTCACTTGCTATGTGCCCCCTCACTTGCTCTCTGTGCCCCCTCGCTCTCTCTCGCGTGCTCTCTCTCTCTGTCCCCTCGCTTGCTTGCTCTCTGTGTTCCCACTCTGCCTCACTCTGTGCCCACTCTCTCGCTCACTCTCTATGCCTCCTCACTTGCTCACTCGCTCTCTGTGCCCCCTCTCTCGCTCTCTCTGCCCGCTTTCACGCTCTGTCTCTTTGCCCGCTTGTTCGCTCACTCTCTGTGCCCCCTCACTTGCTCACTCGCTCTCTGTGCCCCCTCTCTCGCTCTCTCTGCCCGCTTTCACGCTCTGTCTCTTTGCCCGCTTGTTCGCTCACTCTCTGTGCCCCCTCGCTCATTCTCTCTCTGTGCCAGCTAATGTTCTCTCTCTGTGCCCACTCTTGCCTGCTCTCTGTGCCTGCTCGCTCTCTTTGCCCACTCGCTCTCTGTGCGACCACTCTTTCTCTCTGTGCTCTCGCTCGCTCTGTGCCCTCTCTCACTCTCTCTGTGCACCTGCTCTCACCCTTGCTCTGTGTGCCCCCTTGCACTCTCTCTGTGCCCAATCTCTTGCTCGCTCTCTGTGCCCCCTTGCTAGCTCGATCTGTGCCCCCTCACTCGCTCTCTGTATCCCCACTCTTGTTTGCTCTCTGTGCTCACTCTCTCACTCACTCGCTCTCTGTGCCCCTTCACTCTCTCTCTCTCTCTCTGTGCCCGCTTGGTCTTGCTCTCTCTTTCTCTCTGTGCCTGATTGCTCACTCGCTTTCTGTGCCTGCTCTCTTGCTCACTCTCTGTGTGCCTGCTCTCACTCACTCGCTCTCTGTGTGACCGCTCTCATGCTCTCTTTGTGTGCCTGATCTCGGGCTCTCGCTGTGTCTCTGCTCTTGATCACTGTACCTCCCCCTTTCCCCCTCGCTTGCTCTTGCTCTGTGCCCATGCTGTCACACTCACTCACTCTGTGCCCCCTCTCTCACTCACTCTTCATGCCCACCCATCCCCTGACTTGCTCTCTGTGCCCACTCCATTGTTCGCTCACTCTGTGCTCCCTCGCTCTCTCTCTCTGTGACCCCTCCCTTGCTCGCTCGCTCTCTGTGCTCCCTGTCTGTGCCCACTCACTCGCTCTCTGTGTCTCAGACAGAGAGTGTGCAAGTGTGGGGGGAGAGAGAGAGAGAGCACGAGCGAGCACAAGCGAGCACAAGTGTGGACAGAAAGCACAACTGTGGAGAGAGACCGTGCAAAAGAGTACAAAAGTGTGAACTGCAAGCAGAAACGTGGAGAGAGAGCAACCATGAAAGTGTTGGGAGAGAGCGCAGAGAAGGGAGAGAGCGCGTGCAAGTGTGGAGAGAGAGAGCACGCAAAAGGGAGAGAGTGTGCAAGGGTGGACAGAGAGTGCAAGTTTGGTGAGAGCATGCAAGTGTGGAGAGATCACGCACAAAAGAGAGGCCAAGTGTGGAGAGAGAATGTGTGAAAGAATATGCAAGTCTGGAGAGAGCATGCAAGTCTGGAGAAAGAATGCACAAGCGTGGACTGAGAGCACGCGCAAATGTGGCCAGAGAGCGGAAATGTGGAGAGCGAGCGAGTATACAAGTGTCAACAGAGAGCACAAGTGTGGAGACAGCACAGAGAAGGGAGTGAGTATACAGTGTGTGGATATGTGGACAGAGAGCATGCAAAAGTGGAGAATGAGAGAGCGCGCAGAGAGCCCGCAAGCGTGGAGAGAGAATGTGCAAGTGTGGACAGAGAGCTCGCAAGTGTAAGGAGCAAGAGAGAGTGCAAGTGTGGAGAGACAGAGCGTTCAAGTGTGAAGAGAGAACACGCAAAAGAGCGAGAGCAAGTGTGGACAGAGAGTGCCAATGTGGATTGAGAGAGAGAGCACAAATATGGACAGAGAGCGCAAGCGTGGAGAAAGAGTGCACAGTAGGCCGTGTGGAGAAAGAGTGTACAAGTGTGGAGAGAGAATGCTTGAAAGAGAAAGTGTGCAAGACTAGACAGAGTACAAGTGTAGAGTGAGAGAGAGTGCAGAAACGCAGAGGGAGAGAGAGAGCGAGAACACAAGTGTGAAGAGAGAACACAAGCATGGAGAGAGAGAGAGAGAGAGAGAGAGAGCGCACAACTGTGGAGAGAGAGGGTGTGAAAGAGAGAGAGAGTGCACAAGTGTGGACAGAGAGTGCAAGAGTGGGGAGAGAGTGTGCGCAAAAGATAGGCCAAGTGTGGAGAGAGCGCGCAAGTGTGGAAAGTGAGAGCACAGAGGGGGAAGAGAGTGTGCAAGTGTGGAGAGAGAGCTTGCAAGCGTAAAGAGCAAGAGGAAGCACAAGTGTGGAGAGAGAACACGTGAAAGAGCACAAAAATTTGGACAGAGAGCAGAAGTGTGCAGAGAGTGCAAGCATGCAAGTGTGGACAGAGAACACGTGAAAGAGCGAGCAAAAATTTGGACAGAGAGCACAAATGTGGATTGAGAAAAAGAGCGCAAGTGCGGACAGAGTGTGCAAGATTGAAGAGAGAGAGTACATGAAAGGGTGTGTGCAATTGTGAACAGAGAGCCAAAGTGCGGAGAGAGAATGCACGAAAGAGAATGAGCAAAGTGAACAGAAAGCGCAAGTGTAGAGCAAGAGGGCAAGCGTGCAGAGAGAGCACAGAAGGGAGAGGAGGTCTTCCTGAGCTTCTCTTTGTTTGGGCCTCAGTTTATCTATTTGGGTCTCTTTCAGTCTCCATGGATTCGTCTCAGCCTCTCTCAATCAAGGCCTCTCTCTGTCAGGTCCTCAGTGGATCTCTTGGGGTCTCTGTTTGCCTGCCTGGGCCTCTCTGTGTTTGGGTCTTTGTCCATCTGGCCCTCAATGGATCTTTTGGGGTCTCTTTCGGTCTCCCTTTGTCTGTCTGGACCACTCTCCATCTGGGCATTTCTCCGTCTAGGCTTCAATGAATCTCTTGGGGTCTCTTTTGGGTGCCATTAGTATGTTTGGGCCTCTCCAATTTGGCCTTTCTCCATCTGGGCCTCAGTCGATCTCTTGGGGGTCTCTTCTGGTCTCCATTTGTCCGTGTGGGACTCCCTCCATTTGGGCTTTTTTCCTGTTGGGGCCTCATTGGATCTCTTGGGGTCTCTTTTGGTCTCCCTTTGTCTGTCTTGGTTACTCTCCATCTGGGCATTTCTCTTTCTGGGCTTCAGTGGATCTCTTTGGGCCTCTTTGTAGCGCTGTTAGAAGGTCTGGGCCTCTCTCCATTTTGGTTTTTCTCCATCTGGGCCTCTGTGGATTTCTTGGGGTCTCTTCCGGTCTCCATTTGTCCATCTGGGCCTCTCTCTGTCTCGGCCTCAGTGGATCTCTAGCGGTCTCTTTCGGGCTCCGTTTGTCCCTCTCGGCTTTTCCGCATTTGGGCCCTTCTCCATCTAGGCCTCAGTGGATCTCCTGTGGTCTCTTTCGGTCTCTGTTTGTCTGTCTGGGCTTCTCTTCACCTGCCCATTTCTCTGACTGGGCTTCAGTGGATCTCTTCGGGTCTCTTTTGTGCAGTTACAGGGCTACGATCTCATTGGGATCGTGGAGATGTGGTGGGATAGCTCACATGACTGGAATGCTGCGATGGAGGGATACAGGCTCTTTAGGAAGGACAGGCCGGGAAGGTGAGGAGGGGGAGTTGCCCTTTATGTGAGAGAGCAGCTGGAATGTATGGAGCTCTGCCTGGGGATGGGTGAGGTGTCAGCTGAGAGATTATGGGTTAGGATTAGAGGGCAGACCAGCATGGGTGATGTTGTGGTGGGTGTCGGCTACAGACCGCCTGATCAGGAAGAAGAAGTAGACAAGGCCTTCTTCAGACAATTGGAAGAAGCTTCATGTTTGCAGGCCCTGGTCCTCATGGGGGACTTGAACCACCCCGATATCTGCTGAAGGGACAACACAGCAGGGCACAAGCAATCCAGGAGGTTCCTGCCGTGCATTGACAACAACTTCCTAACACAGGTGATCGAGGAACCAATGAGGAGAGGTGCTCTGCTGGACCTGATACTTCTAAATAAGGAAGGACTGGTTTAGGATGTGAAGGTCGGGGGCTGCCTTGGCTGCAGTGATCATGAGATGGTGGAGTTCAGGATCCTGTGAGGAGGGAGCAGGGCAAAAAGCAGGATCACAACCCTGGACTTCAGGAGAGCAGACTTTGGCCTCTTCAGGGATCTGCTTGGAAGAATCCCATGAGAGACAACCCTGGAGAGAAGAGAGGTCCAAGAGAGCTGGCTTCAGGGATTACCTCCTCCAAGCTCAAGAATGGTCCATCCTAACAAGCATGAAAACAAGCAAAGGGGGCAGGAGGCCTGCATGGATGAACAAGGAGCTCCTGGTTAAACTCAAGCATAAAAAGGAAGTGTACAAGAGGTGGAAGCAGGGACAGGTGACTCAGGAGGAATATAAAGACATTGTCCGAGCATGCAGGGATGGGGTTAGGAAAGCTAAAGACCATGTGACAAAGGACACAGAAAAAGCCGAGATACTCAATGCCTTCTTTGCCTCAGTCTTTACTGGTAAGACTGACCTTCAGGACTCCAAGACCCCTGAGACCAGAGGGAAGTCTGGAGCAAGGAAGACTTACCCTCAGTGGAGGAGGATCAGGTTAGGGAACATTCATGTCATGGCCCAGAGTGCATCCCCCCCCCTTCTAGGAGTTTAGTTGGCTAAGTGAAAGAGTTTAGCTGGCTGAGCCCAAGGTCAGCTCCCTCGCTGCTAAGAGCTGTTGTGAAGCAAGCTAGGAGCAAGGCCCTGCCCCTCGGAGCCGCTTTTAAGCTGAGGCTGCACCGCTGGCCCCGCCTGTGCTACGTCGCAGCTGTGCAGCAGCCGTGTCTGCGCCCGGTCTCCTACCTCCCCGAGTCTGGCCCGGACCCGCTGGCTCGGCTTCCTGGCTTGAGCCCGGGCCTGCCTCGTCACTACGGACTTGCCGGGTGAGCAGTGGGCTGTGTCTGGCCCTGACCCCTGTCTCTGGCCCTGGCCCTGACCCGGACTTGCCGCGCTGCATCCCGCCTCCTTGTTGGTGAGGTCGCTGCTTGCGCCTGCCTTGTTATCATGCTCGGCTCCTGGCTCACCTTCCCTCGTGGAGCAGCCGGCCCCCACTGCTCCCTGACAGCACAGGCTGTCCCAAGCCCTGAGCTGAGCACCATGGAGCCTGGCCCTCAGGCTGCGCAAGGGCCTGTCCCCGGAGCCTCACCACAGTTCCAGGCTAACTTCCAAATTTTGCAGGAAGCCCCAGGCACTCTCTGCAGCCCGAGACCTGGACAGCAGCATCCTCCCCCTGGAGCTCTGTCTGGGTTGAGTCCTCCGATGTGCCAAGGGCATTAGCACCAGTTGGTGCCAGAGGGTGTTCCCTGCTGTGTGTTGAGACCATTGTTGCACAATCTCCAAGCAGCCCTACCCAGTCCTGAGCAGAAGTCCCCAGCCCCTTTGCGCCCCTGCTGCGACAACTATTATGTCTCTATCTGATGTTCTCTGTGTGCTTGAACCTCCCTATTAGTCAGGAGTCAGCCTTTCCCAGCAATAGTCTGGAGGTGGGAGGATGAGAGACAGTGGGCATAAGTTGAGACAAGAGAGGTTCAGACTGGATGTAAGGAAAATTTTTTTCACCGTGAGGACAGTCAAGCAGTAGGTTGCCCAGAGAGGTTGTGCAGTCTCCATCCTTGGAGGTTTTCAAGACCTGACTGGATAAAGCCCTGAGCAACCTGGCCTGACCTCATAGCTGACCCTGCTTTAAGCAGGAGGTTGTACTAGAGACCTCCTGAGTTCCCTGACAACCTGAATTATCCTATGATGTTTCCTATATGTTTCCTGATAGGCAGGTTCTTGATTTTAAAGGGCCTGCAGAGTTAGTTGTTACCTGCCTGCTGATAAGAAGTGTCAGGCTCTTGGGCTGCTGCTTATTCTGCTGCTGCTGCTGCTGCCACTCACCTATTCAACTGGTGAGCAGGAATATAGCTAACAGATTTTAGTGTTTAGTGTAACAGAAGATATTGGGGGGGGGGGGGTCGGGGTCTAAAAGCTCTGATCCAGAGAGTGTAGTAGAATATCTTCTGTTCCAGGATGCAACTGTCTTGGTCTCTGGTTACAGGCAGTACCTGGGATGGGGGGGGATGGTGGTCTCTCCTATGGGGATGCGTGCTCTGATCAAGGTGTGGAGTCCCAGGTGAAGGGGTTGTGGGAGGAGGTGAGCAGACTGCGTAGCATCAGGGAGGGCAAGTAGGAGACAGACCCTGCAAAGGCAAGAACCTGAACCACATAATGCAAGGAAGGAGGAGTGGCTAGAGGCCACACTTTGAATGAGTGATGGATGGGGGATCGTTCCCACAATAGGGAAGGCTGGAAGCTTGTGACTTCTGGCAACAGAAGGAAGGCTCCTTCTCTATCTGCAGATCTGCACTCACAGAATGGGTACAGTGCCCTAATAGCTAAGGAAGGGGAATAAGCTCCATTAAAGGATGCTTCAGAGTCAGCTGGGCCTGAACTGAGCATTTGCACCAAGAGGAAGCAGTGGGTGACAGTGGTTGGAGACTCCCTCCTGCAGGAGCTAGAGGCACTCATCTGCTGCCCAGACATGATGTTGTGGGAGGCTTGTTGCTTGCTAGGGGCCTGGATCAGGGATGTTATAGAGACTGCTGAGGTTTGTCTGGCCCTTGGGCTATTCCCCCTTGCTGCTTGTCCACGTGGGTACCAATGACCTTGCCAAGGGAGGGAGATCCAGAGAAAATCAAGAGCAGCTACAAAGCTCTGGAGGTGAGGGTGAAGGGCAGAGGGGCCCAGGTGGTGTTCTCCTCCTTCCTAAAGGTGAAGGGGAAAGGCGTGGATAGGAGTGGGTGCATCCAGCAGGTCAATACCTGGTTGTGTGGATGTTGTAGGCAGGGCTTTAGCTTTTATGACCATGGGTCCCTCTTTGAGGAATGAGGACTACTAGTAAGAGATGGGATCCATCTGACAAAGCAGGGCAAGAGCATCTTTGCCAACAGGCTTGTGAACCTAGTGGGGAAGGCTTTAAACTAGGTACACTGGGGGATGGTGATAACAGCTTGCAGTTATCTGCAAGCTGTTATCAACCATCCCCTCACTTAAGTGAGGGAACAGAGGTTGGGGTGGTAAATATGTGGAGCTGGCTGATGGGAGCAAGAAAGCCCTTGGGAAAGATAAAACAGGTCAAAAGGGAGCCCACCTTGAGTGCCTGTGCACAAATATGCACACCCTGGGAAACAAACAGGAGGAGCTAGAACTCTGTGTGCAGAACTATGACACCATTGTAATAACAGAAATGTGGTGGGAGAGCTCGCATGACTGGAGTGATAGATGAATACAGGCTTTTCAAGAAAGACAAGCAGGGAAGAAAGGGGGAAGTGGCTCTTTACATGAAGGAGTAGCTTGGATGTAGGGAACTTTCCTGTGGAACTGGTGACGGGCTAGGTGAGTGCTTGTGGGTCAGGCTCAGAGGAGAGGCCAGTAAGGGTGCCATCACAGGAGAGCAATCGGTCCATAAAAGGCTCATTTCAATGAGTAAGGAGTTAGTGCTTTGGGGAGATCAGGGCCAGGCCAGTCCCTCAGGAGGAGTCATAGGGGCAAGGCCCTGCACGGCTGTGAGTCAGGCTCCATGGTGCTTGGCTCAGGGCTCAAGAAGGCCTGAGCTAACTGTCAAGAAACAGCGAGGGCTGTCTGCTCCTTAAGAGACAGGGAGCCAGGAACTGAGCACAGTAACATGGCTGGCAGGGCAGGTGCCTTGCCAGCCAGGGCCCAGCCCCACAGTACCCAAGCAAGGTGAACAGGGCAGACCTGGAGATGGTAGCCAGATTCAACCAGGAGTCTAGATCATCAGGTGAGCTCTTGGTGATGAGATAGGTCTGAGGTCACATTGGGAAGTCAATCCACAGGTCAGGGTCAGGTCTGGTGAGGGCAACCAGGGTTGGACACAGCCCAGTGATCACCAAGTAGGTCCATAGTGATGAGGCAAATCTGAGGTCAAGCTGGAAAGTCAGCTCACAGGTTGGGGTCCAGATCAACAGGGTCCATAGCCAGACACAGGCATAGCTGTAGTTGAGCTAGAGACCAGTACTCCTACAACATAGCTTAAACAGAGACTGAATGCCCAGGCCTGAGTTTAAATGGAGCTCCTGGGCCCATGGGCAGAGTGTGGGTGGAGGCACCAGGTGAGTCTGATCAGGGCCATTAAGGCCTATTAGTGCACTCAGGGCCCTTACAGCCCTTCCCCTTCCTCAGGGGGATTAAGAAGATCACTTAGGCCCTCATGCCCTTGATCATTATGCTTGGAGCTATATAGTCACACTTGATATGTTCCAGGTCTCCCCTGGCTGTATCATTGGTGCCTGTTTAAAAGAGCAGTAGGGGATAATAGGCTGAAGGGTGGGCAAGCCTTGGCAACTTCTCCACAGCATTCTGGATTTGAGCCCCTGGCAAGCATCAAACCTCCCTAGATGTCAGGTCAGGTCAGCAGATGGGGGGGGCCTCCATCCCCCACATCAGGGAGTTGCCCACTGCTATCACCTACCATTTCCTTCTGGTGCTGCTGTGTGGTTCAGACTTAGCCACTTTGTTGGACAGAGTTCCCAGCCCCCTCCTGCTATGAGGGCACTGAACCTGTTCTGTAGATACAGATCTGCAGGTGGAGCAGGAGCCTTCCTCCTGTTGCCAGAAGTCACAAGCTTCCAGCCTTGGCCATTGTGGGAGTCTCCATTTCCCAATCCAATAAGCAGAATCTGCCTGCCCCATCTTTGGTACAGTTGGAGGTTCAAGCTCTTGAAGCTGCAGGGCCTTGGAGAAGAGCTGATCAATTTTTCTTGTCATCTCTGATGCTGTGCAGTGTGCTGACCTTCTCCTGCAGCTCCTTTACTTGGTGACACAGATCCTCCACCAGTGCATGCCTCCTGCAGGCAAGGAGACCTCCATTAGCCTCTGTTTAAATTTGGTATTTCTGATACTGTTATCTTGGCCTTAATGGTATTACTGATACACTTAGCTAAGCATTGCTGGTCTTGCAAGATTCCACTCCCTGAAAGGTACCCCAATGCTCCCTTCCAATTATCTATGAAGCTCAGCTGTCTTTCACATACCTTTCCCCTTAACCATCTGTGAAATCTGGCCATTCCTCACAGTAACTTTTGTCAACCTCTCGCTGTGTTGTTTATGTCCAGCAACTTCTCATGTCATGTCCAATAGTTTCTCATAGTCTGTTCAGTTAGCTAAACCTCAGGCCAGGGGCTAGTCATCTGCCTACCCCTCTCAAATCTTTGTATATGCATGCTTAAGCCTCAATTCTCTCAGCCTTTAACCACTTAGTTGGTTTCCCCTCTGTTTCAAGCCTTTTACTTTCTTGATACTCCACCTCCTAACCTTTTGTTACTTGCACACTTGCTGAAACCAGCAATTTTATCACTAGGTCTGGCTGCTTCTTTTCAAGTTGCTGTTCTTCAGAGAGTCTCCCTGTAAAACAAAACAAAACGACTTACCAAGGCCGTTAGGCTGTTATAGTTTGGCTTCAACTGTGACTGCTGAAACCACTTCTCTTAAGATTACTCAAGGTTACATCCATCTATTACTTAAGTTTGAACTGTTTCTTTATATTGATTTTTTTTCTTTATTACATCTTGGGGCTTTTTCCAGCCCTTTCTGGTTTCTTATAACAGTGCTGGTAATTAAAGATGCTGGCTCTTCACATTATAGGCCTTTTCTTGTTTTGTAACTGTGCTTCTAGGCCTCTTACCTGGTTTAGTCTTGTGATTAGCCTCTGCAGCAGGACAGCATGCATCAGCTATCACCTCTCCAGGAGCTTTGATTTTTTAAGTGAGGAAATCCTTTGGCAATTGTTTATTTCTTATGTAACTGTTTTTCTAACTTCCAGGAAGCAGACTATAGAGGGTTTGGCCTTAGCCTATTTCCTTGGGTCTTTGCTCTATGACCAATACAGTTTGCTGGTTCAATAGTTGGGGTGTTCCTGAATATACTGCTTAAGTGAATGTGTTAAACAGTTTGATCATCAATTGTAACGTTTTTAGGTACACTTGCAAAAGGATGACTCCCTCATCCCCTCACATAGGGGCTCTGTCCCCAAGGATTCGGGAATGCTCACAACTGCACTGTTACAGAGCAGTTACGGAGCAGCTGAGCGGGGAGGACTTCGAGACCCAGGGGAAGCCCCCTGCCCTCGCAGCCTGCTGCTGCCTTTTCATTTAAACACCTTGGTCAGGTTCGAGATCATTTACAAGTTGGCCAAGGGTTGAATCCTGGCCGTGGTGTGAGGTTTAAGCATAATGGTTATGTTTTTCACAGACGCTAGATCTCCGGTGAGGCCCTGCCAGCACTGCAGACCCCGATCAGCCAGTAGACCCATGTGCTTGCTGCCCGAAGGTGTAAGGGTTACAGGTGTGCTGGATCTCTGGTGGGGCCCCTGTGGGCACGGGAGACCCTGACCAGCCAGTTGATCCATGCGTCTGCTGCCCTGAAGTGCAATGGTTATCAGTATTATAATGTGGCACACTTGCACACATGCACGCGTTCTCCTGCTGGAGGGAGAATGATTGATTCTAGTTCTTTAACTGACATGGCATGGGCAATGGTGGGGCTGTGTTTAAAACCCTGGGGTAGGTGATTAAAGGTGTATCGTATTCCACCCCAAGTAAAAGCAAATTTTGGGTTGTCTTGCTCTTGTATCGGGATCATAAAGAACATATCTTCAACATCTAGCACAGCCATCCAAGGGAATGCTTGCTCATTTATGGTATTTACAATGTCTATGATACTTGGTAGTATGGCAGTTAAGGGACTAGTGTCTTCATTTTAAGCACTATAATAAATGGTCACTTGCCACATCCAATCTTGTGTTTTAACCAGCCATACTGGGCTGTTGTAGGGGGAATGGGTTTTTTCCTATGATTCCTCGCTGTTCTAATTGTTTAACTAATTCAGTCACCGGTTTAATAGCAGGAACAGGAAGCTTATATTGTGGACTATTAATGGGTTTACTGTTAGGTAAAGGTGGAGCCATCTGCAGTAAATTTACTGTCTTGATTCCACTAAGATCAGTACTTCTTATTGATGGGGGATTACTGATTTCCCATTTACCCCAACTGTCTACTCAGGATTGACCTTTCATTATATCTATTCCCCAAATATTCATTTTTTTCCTAATAACAACAACAGTTATCCAGTGCATCCATTTGATAGAATTAACCTAGCACACACAACAGGATGGGAAATAATTACTCCATTTACTCCAGTTACAGAGACTACTCATTTCTTTGAGAAAGCCTTGCCTTCATAAGTACGGTGGTCTACCATCGAAAGCACCAATTAAGAAAGTAGGAGTGTAGCTATCATTCACAGCAACCACTATTTCTGGATTTGGGTCCCAATTAGTTGTCTGAGTGGCCACTACTTGGACAGCAGAGCTGGCTCCTCTATTCTTTAATTACATAGTCTCCTTTGTCATTATAGTCCCCCTAATTTGGGGTACACTCTTGGGGTAGGTACAGGCCCTGAGGGTGGGTCGTGAGTTTCTCCTGCTAATTGTTTGAGCATCACAGTCAGCAATCCGTGCAGCTGCTATCTGGTCAGTCCCCTATCTAAACATTTCCTCCAAAAATGATTACGTTCTTCTTGCATGTCTCCAGGAGGAGGTTTGTTCTTATTTTTCAACGGAGTTTGAGAACTCTTAGGTTTAGAGGTATTATGATTAGGTTTGATTATTTGCATAGTTCTAATTTTTGCCTTTGACCTAGGTGCCTCATAGAGGTAGAGCAGATAACACTTGCTGTAAAACCGCTTGCCAGCAGGTATCTGCATTTATCCCTGACGTAGAAAGGGCCAGGGGTTTAAGGTTAGTGGCCGCCACTTTTACTACTGGAGGCACACCTCCCTGTGAAGCCTGGACTTGCCCTAGTCTCAGCCCTGGTTTTTACTGGTAAGCTTCAGCAATAGTCTGCAATTCTCCCTGGGTGTAATTTTGCACCAAGATCATGTGATGAGGCTGCCCAGGGGCCCCTTTGCTTTGGTCATAACTAATGGTCCCACATTCTGGGATCCCAACCTTTGCCTTGTACCTTACAAACCACATGCTGCCCACCCTGCCCCCAGACAGCACAGCAAGCAGCGTGCTCCTTCACCAGTGTTGCTTGTTGCTGGGATACCTGCACTAGTTCTTCCCATATCTACTAGCAAATCTTTTCCATCCCTTATGAAGACCCATGGTATCAGGTATCCCCTTCTTCTTCAGCAGACAGCGGTCCCAATTTTAATTGGTCTTTTTGCTATCTTTTCTCACTCTATTGGTTGTTATGAGTCACCATAATGTCACAGGCTCTTATTCATAATGCTCAAATTTCTTCACTTTCTATACATGTGCGTGAAGAGTATCCTGCTGACTACACCAATTAATGTCAACTCCCACTGAGATAACCAGGTTCTTTTCTAGGAATACTCTTGCAACGCAGTGTATAGAAAAGGGCAAAAGCTTAATTTAATTACATCTGTAATATGATACTAGCATACTAATATAAGGTATCACTTAAGAATATTCTCTGATATGTTACCGGTCTCTATATACTCACCACCATGACGCCAGGTGTCCCCAACTGCTGGGAAGGAATACGTGGATTAAGGCCAGCTCAGAGCCATCATGCCCCTTCAAACTCTTTGAGGTGACTTTTGATCTTTAAATATCCAAATGTTGGGCTGAGCCACATATACACCTTCCAGTTGGTCTGTTAATTAGCCAGGAGTTGCAGAGCTAGTACTTTTCCACTCACAGAACAACTTGTGATAAAACACTTTCAAGGTCAACATGCTCACAGGATTAGTTTATCTGGCAGACGTGTGTGTGTGTTGGGGGGGGGGGGTCTCCAGCTCTCTGGTGTTACTGGAATAAATCAGTTTTGTGGCCTTGCACATAACTACTGATTTTCAAGAGAATAGCACAACTCCCTCCTTCATGTGTGCTCAGCGCATGAGAGGTCATTGAGTGGAAGTGTTAAGGTTTACTGTGATCAAACCAGGACAAGTGGGAGTAAAGGAGATGATAGACTTAAGTATTTTGAAAACAGAATGGAAAGCAACTGTACAGACACTTGGATCTCTCCACTCCTTTTCCTTCTCCATTAAGAATAGTAGCTTGTTAGTAATAAAGTAAGAAAATGGTTCCCCCTGTTGTCATCTTGTGGACCACGAAGGCTTTTCCCACAGCTCCTCTCTACTTCCAAGCTGCTGCTCCTCAATTTATTACGTTTCACTAAACAGATCATTTAAAGAACTGTAGGAAAGAGGGGAAACCATTTTGAATAGATCTTTAAATACTAATTTCACAGGCAGAAACATGTTCATTTCAGAGGCAGAAAAGCAGCTTTTGGGTTTTGATGGCTGTTTTTGGTTTGTCCTAGTAAGATTATCAGAATTCCTTGATGATGAATTGCTTGCAACTTTTCTTCATTCTGTGCCTGTCAATTTGCACCGAGTGTGTTTTTTTTTTTTTAATTCTACCTCACGATATGCTTTTTAAGCTTATTGTTCTGAAACATTGGACAACTTTTCTGTATAAAGAATTGTTACTCTGTTAAATGACAGTTGTCCTGCCACATATAGATACTACTTATAATGCACAGCACCCAGAATGAGGGTCTAAACAGCTGTTTTTCAGAGCTATGACCAAGGCCATTGAGAAGTATAAGCCTGATGGTAGAAGTTGCTCTGTTTCAGGGTTTTGATCGTGTGTTAGTGGTGCTTTTCTATAGTGTGAGTAGGAACAGACACATTTTTATACATGGCTGGAATTTGTCTTAATATGCTGTTGCAATATTGTCCAACTCTTCTGATTACATTTGCAATAAGTTTGAATTAGAACAAATAGATAATTTTAGGTTGTGATTATTTGATTACTCCTCAACAGTGCTTGGAAGTTTTCAATGAAAGCTAAGATATTTTTACTTATAAAGTAGGCTTAGCAGTTACCTTAGAACATATGGTGTTCCGTGATTTATAACCAACTAGTTAGAAGCCTTACAGGTAGACTTTGGGAGTGGGAATGATTTTCAGGCTTTGGCTTTCTAAATCATGTTATCTTACCTTACTGAATTAACAAAGTCACTTTGTGTGTGAGGTTTGGATCTTTTATTTCTAGATAAAACTTTTTTTCTTGCTTACTCTGTTGCATTTCAAAAGACGAATGCTTAAACTTCCACCCAAAAACCTGTAAAGAGCAGAACTAAAACATCCCAGGCATAAAAACTGCTTTAAACTATAGATAAAAACACTGCGTTAACAGCAAAGTAAGGTAGTGGCTTATACGTGATTTCTTTTCACACTGGTATATTTTAGACCACTCAAGTACTAAACCATTTGCTAAATTTTAATGTATTTGTACTGCAGTTAGTGCTCTTAGTTTGACTGAAGTATGCAGTATGCTTTCTAAATGCATGGTTTCATATTCATTAGTTACTGTAGTAAGAGAATTCTTCCATCCTCAGCATGTCTGATCAGCAGAAGCAGATAAACTGCATAACTAAGATCGCCATAGGAATGTCAGCTTTTAGCGGTGTTTACAAGAACCACACTACTATCTTTGAAGCCAGTAGTAGTCTAGTGACTATACGTTATTGGAGTGAAATGCATTTTCTGAATGTTCCACTAGAGGTCAGTCTTTAAATCACTACAGCACTGTCATGCTTTGGGGAGTGGGAAGGAAGAAACTATTAATGGGAATACAAAATGACATTTCTGGATATGTACTTTCTCTGTATGAGGGTGTGTGTATTTAGGTATAGATAAATCCACACAGAGAATTAGTCCATTTGTCAAATGTCTATAATTAAGGGAAAAGATGCAACTGGCATGCCTGAAATCAGAGTGCGGCGGGGGGGGGGGGGGGGGGGCGCGTGTGGAGAGAGGGCACAAATGATGGGAACCCCCATATGGCTTTTCTTCATTGGGGTCTTGGTAAGGTTTTTCTTTTTTAATTGCCCCATACTGTAGTTACAGAGTGCAAACAACACGTGTGTGGAAAAGGATCCTGCCAACATAAAACACAAGTCATATTGCTATATGAAATGTAGGCCCTTAAGAACGCAGGAAATACACTTGCCAAATGAAAGTTAAGAAAAATAAATCTAGTTTCCAAGGTTCTAATAAACAAGTTAGAATAAAGGAGTTGACAGTGCCCCGTAACTACTTTTGTCCGGTGGGAAGGAGAAACTTTTTATTGCCTGATTTTAGCCAGTGGTGCATTCTCTACAGCAATGACCAAGTCTCTCCAACCCAGTGTAAGGTTTTTTTATTATGAGGAAAAAAATTGTGCATGTAGAATAGTTCTAAATTCTTGAGGTTTCGTAATAAAAAGTATAGACTTCCAATGCAACATATTCGGTATATTCAGAACAGTTCTGATACTTTACTTACACCTATATAGTGACTTACCATTTGTGGACAGTTTCTCTTGCCTTGTATAATAAATTAAGCATTTAATAAAGTAATTCAGTGCATTTTTTTCTATTTCAATGTATTTATCTTACACTGAGCTCTTTTATACAAATGCTCACTGCTTCCTGTCCACTCCCTACCATTAGAAAGAAAACCAGTGCTTACACAAATTTTTTTGTTGTATATAAAATGTCTGTTTCCCTCCCTCAGTCTACCTGTTACTATTGCACCATCACACATACTTTGGAGCAGGAACAGCTGACTCATGAGAGCCTAGAAAGCATGCTGAGGCTAGTACAATAATTACAAACTAGGTAACAGTGTAGTTAATCATTCCACTGACTCAAAAAATTAGTTGTGAAATAGAAAGTCCCTTTTTGCTCAAACATCAAGCCCTTGAAGAAGGCAGACCAAAGGCTCCGCTGTCCTCATAAAATTTTGCTAAAGCCATCTTGCATTTGTGAACAGAGAGATCAGCCCAAATGGAAGGGCTTAAAGCCAGAAATGAAAACTAGCACAGGGCAATAGCTGTGTCTGAGGCAAGGACAAACTTCTGGATTATCCTCTATAGTTAGTGGGCTGTTGCTACTTGGGGTAAGAAAATTTCCTAAAACTAAGGAAAAGCACAACTGTTTTAATTATGTAATGTAGGAATCTTTTGAGAGGCTTCCTGTATGGTTGACTGCTCTCCCTTGTGAAGTAACTTGTGCCTCAGCAGGCTCCAAAACTGCTGGAACTGTTACACTCAAAATCTTGTTTATGGGCAAAGAGGAAACACACCTTATATGCAAGTAAAACCAAAAATTTATTGTTAGTATAATTGAAATCTTGAGAGTCTAATCATTATTAGACCAGATCTAATTGTTACATGCAGTTAAAATTTATACACACATTTAGTTTCTACCCCTTTTCCTGGGGTTATGCTCACCCTTCCCCTGCTCCTCTGAGTCCAAAGGTCGGTGGTTTCATTCTGGCGTTTGTGGTGGAGGTGTTATGGTGAGCTGTCAGCATCTGGAGTCCTTCACTGGGAGGAATATGATGTTCATGTTGATGGCTTCTTCTTCCTCACTCTAGGATCCACTGGGGGTCATTTTTATATGTTTGCTAACGTGCATTTACACCTTTGCTCTTTCTTCATTGGTCTGCAGCTCCATGTTACATCCAAATTTACTATATATGGTGACTTTTAGGTATGTTAGATACTATTTCTTTGTTCTCTTTGTTACCCCTAAAACGAGTTTTGTCTGGCTCCAGGTCTGCATTTCTTTAACTGGCCACAGGTGAGCTGTTTATAGCTGTGGGGTCTCCAGTGCCAAGCCTGTGCCCCATCTCTTATCATCCCGTGCCTGTACTCCTCTATACCACGTTCTGTGTCTCCATCCCTCAAGGCCTCTGATATTGTACCAGGCCTGTATTTCTCTATGCTACATCATTGTTTGATTCATAAATATCTCAGTCTACATAGAATAGCTGCTTGCTACTGCTATCTATATAAAACTATGGTTGTGCCATAAAAAGACAAAAGTAAAACAAATTAGCCTTAGACAGCTGGTCAAGTAGGGAAATTGCTGTCACAGCTAAACCAAGTAAAACAAAGCTGCAGGCAGGTCAAGAAAAGTTCAGACAGAGCAAGCCTGACAAGCCTCAGTCCTGAGGCCTTGCAAACTCAGCACAAAGCTTATGGCCTGTTACTAGCAATGGCAGTGCCGTATTACACTCCCATTTGCTCTCTGCAGCATTATAACTCTGTCTGCGAAGGCTGGGGGTTGAGTGAGGACAGGCACTCTTTTCTTTTTTGGCAATGTTTGAAATCTATGGAAAAAAATTAATTCCATCTCTAACATCACCTCAATAGCAACAGATTACTTCAGTGTGTCAAGTTGGGTCAACACTACACTTTGGTCTCTGCGCTCCTGGGACTTAGTCTGCATCTTACTTGACAATTCAATGTTGTCTCTAGAAAACAAAGCCAAGACACTAGCTGGAACAGCTATGTGCCTGTGCCTGAGCTGCTTCTGTTCAATATTATACCTGAGTTTAAATCAGAAGGTGGATTTTTTTAATCCATGAATGAGTGTTTAACTGGCAACAGCATATTCTTGAAAAGCATCTAAAGCAGGCATTCTGTCTTAAATAGTAAGCTGCCTCTAGTTTACTGTTGAGCAACTTGACTTTACGTGAAAGGAATTTTTCCAGAGTGCACTTTACCTGTGGCTTTCTCTTGCCCCTTATTAAGCATTTCATAACAAATGAGGAGAAAGCTGTCTCTCTGATCATTAGGTCAACAGTAGCAATCATTTGTGATCTGTTGTACAGGATAAACCTAGCCAGAATAATTGCTCATTTCTCACAACCATTACTAGAGCCTCTTGCTTTTTCTAGGCACATTCTCATTTAAAAGTTGCTGATAGTCTCCTTTTCTATTTGCTGATTTCTATGAAGAAGGATCAAATAACTTAATTGTTCACATTAAGCAAGACAAACTTAAGCAGAATACACAATTAAGAACTGAGTCAACATAAGACAGTTATCTTCCCTGGTAGGTTAAGCACACCTCCTTCATGCTAACCTACAGTAACCCTACTTCTAGGCCCAAAGCATGTGCATTAGACAACATGAAAATATGTTGCCTGCCAAAGCTTAGCTTTAAGAGATATTCTTTCCTGTTCCTAGTTGTATATCAATTCAAGTTCACACAAAATATCAATTGTATCCTTTATACTTACTCAAATTCCAACTGTATTAAGTCAGCTTGTTTATAGCCAGATTTTTTTGCAAGTTGAATCCAATATTCACTTTAGTTGGGAGTACTGCAGTTCCCTTTGTGCTTTCTCCCCAGCACTTGGCATCATGTCCCATTTAGAAAACTTCACACGAGCTAGAGGAAAATGAAACATGCAAGTAGTCTTCATGTGTGGCAATTGACTACACCCCTGTGTTTACTGCTTATTGTTATCTGTTAACTTATACTTAAAACATTTGTAATTTGGTTATTAGCCACACAACTCTCTTGATTGCTTTACTGTATTATCACTGATAGTTTTACAGAGGAGAGATTATAGTTTAAGCATCATGAAGCACCTTCACTATATGGTCCATCTTTACACTCTATTTCATCTGTGTTCAACTTAGATGGCCTTGCTTGCTCTTTTTGCTATAGTCACTGATGTTACCAAGCCAACTGACATAGCTTACTCCAGCTTAATAACTCCCCAAATTTCCTAACATTAGGCAAGCATTTAACATTTACTGCAGAAGAAACAGGATTTATGGGTTTTTTATTCCATCAAGAAGATTACAAGAGACAATATACTGGTAAAATTAGATTCTGCCAGTTAAAAAAAAAACAAAAAAACCCCATTCAACAGACATTTAAGTGCATATAATCACAGCATTCAGATCTCAATACTCACTTGTGCTTGGCCGTTCTTGATTTTGACGTACTATATAATCATAAGTACAACGTACTGTTTAGGACCAATCTTTGGAGACAGCTATAGCAAATGAAAAGTTGAAAGAAAAAAGTAACAGACACCCTAAAGCTTAGGAAAAGAACAATTCAGAAGTTTCCAAAAGCTTGAACTTTCATCTATAATACCCCCTTGCTTTCCCTTTCTTTAAGGCCTTAAGTGCTTATACCCAGATTCCCTTACACTTTGTCAATGCTGATGTACAATTCTGCCACAGCCCAAATGAAACAAAAATAGTTTGCAAAAGACCTAAGATACCTCAGTACGAAAAGCTGTTCATGAACTAGTTTGACAATCAGAGGAAGCCGCATTACAGGAAGAGCTCTTCTTTCTGGTATCATTTGCTTGCAACAGAAACAAAGCAATACAAAAGCAGAAAACTTGAGTATACCAAATTTGCAAATAGAAGGTCTTTCAACAAGGAAGGACACTTAAATCTTGAGATAAAATTGCTGTTTCGCTCCTTCCACCTTTCCCTTTTTACATCAAGGCGCACACATACATAGGCACAATCCCACTTTGCACTGGGTCAGCTAATACTGAAGTTAAATATTCAGTAGCTACCCTTATGTTGCTGAATGAGATTATGTTTGTGTTAAAGTCAAATGGTAAAATGGTTGGCAAAATACTTTGTGTAGGCTTAGTTTAAACTTGGGGTTCAGAAAGAAAGTCATCCTCATCAGAAATTGGCAGCTTCGATTTAAACTCTAAAGATAATTTAGAACCCCCAAACATTTGGAAGTTTAGTTCTTAATCATCCCTTTGTAGTGTATCAAGCAAGAGAAGTAGCTTCCATCGGCCCTTTCTTGACTTTCATGTTATACAACGCACAGAGTGAAATGCTTGATCACTGGGAGCGTTAAGAAACATTGGGAGTGATATGGAGTAAACTACTAGACCAATATACAAATCTTTTTTTACTCTGCATTTGTCTTGTTATTCCACTGTGGGTAAATTCATCCACCAACATATAAATGCTTTAACTTGTTTAGAAGTATATTCAATTGCATCAAGATTTAGACACATTGCTATTCACCCCATAAATATTCAAGGCTGTTAATAAGACTAATTACCTTTCACACTAACCAGCCACTAACAAGATCACTTATCTCTCTACTAAAATGTAACTGCGGCTTTGAATTCTCTCCAAGCTTCATGGTACTCCACGTTATTCATGGAAAGTTCCATAAACTAATCTATTCCTAGAGACTAAGTGACCTCAAACGTGCTAATACCCAAGTGAATAGAGGGGCTTCAAAGGAAGGTAACTTTTTTTCATAACAGCTTTAGCAAGAATTCATATGTTGCATTGATTATGCCCCAGGACAGGACAGAACGATGGTAATTCAGATGGGCTCCTCTGAAAAGATGCATCAATTTTCTATCACGTTCTAGCCAGATCTTCACAAAAACTTTTGAAAAAGACTGAAATTCGCCACCAATTTGAGACTGCATGCGAGCTTTTACAACATTCATTGGGAAAAATAAGAATCCCAGCACAGCACCCAACAGCCCTCCACAGATGAAGTCATTGACCAAGTGAGTGCTATAAGAAGTTGCTTCAGGCAGACACTGTTTGATAGGTCCTCGTAGGCCAAAGAAGAGTGCATTACTGGTTCCATTCCGGAGCAGAATAGGAACCAAACCCCGATAATATTCTCTAATCCCATAGACTTTCAGTACCTTGAAAGCCTGGTAAGTGTTTGTAAATTTGTCATGATGTTTGTAGTCCTGAAGCAAAGTCTGGACTCGCTCAAAAGGTGTAAGAAGGGCTTCTGTGGTCCCTGCAAGCACTGCTGCCATGCTGCGAGTGAGGAGTTCAGGTGCACTTGTGTGGCTATGGAGCAAGGAGGAGAAATCTTCATACAAGCCAAACATTAGAGCCAGGGTGGTCGTTTTTTGCATTAATGGCGGAAGGATTCCACGATAGAGATTTCGAATTCCATCTTTCTGCAGCTGATGTACTGCATCCTTTGTTTTCAAGCCATACAACTGTTGTCGAAAGAGAACCTTCTGGATGGGAAAGGTGACTGCTATATTGGTGAAGGCTGCACAATAGCCACAAAGATAATGTTTACCAGAGCTACCCTTTATGTGATGGCTGATATCTTGCTTTGAATTTGTTGGGACACAGTCTTGTGAATCCATCTTTTTTTTTTCCTTAATAATTCCTTAATCTTAGGTCTCCTTTCCTATGTCAAAAAAGAAAAGAACATGAACAAAATTGCATGTGACCCAGCTTTTTTAGTTCACGCACACAGATCATTTGCACACTGCCCAACATCTCACATCCTGAAGAAACTTCATCGAATTCAATGGAGCAGTGTGACAAATGCTGCATCTCATAGATGACGCAAAATGCACAATTTTCTACACCGGTCCCAAGGACCTGAAAAACTAGCATTTTTTTTTCCTCCTTGTATGTTTTGTTGATTAAAAAAAAACTAAATGAAAACAAACTGACATATGAACCCCTCCAGTACCACATTACAGCTGAAAACGTCAGGGAGAAATAGGAAGTTTACACATTAAGTTTCCAGTACAGTATGTCAAGGAATTCAAATGCTGAATGCTCCTACTCTAACACTAGTAAGATACAATACAAATTACCAAGGGTTTAGAAAACACACACACCCTACACACAGCTTAGCATTACAAGTTCTAATCATTCCTGCCTGTGTTTCCCTGTGGCAGACAACAATGGATAATTTAAATAAGAATTTTAATCATCAGAATTCTTTAAATTAAGCAACAGTATTTAATCAACACCTGTTTATGCCACAGTTTTAAAGAAAATCAAGTCACTGGTTCAGCACCTTAAAATCTGGTTCCAAGCAATCAACCAGCAACTTGATCTGCAGGGAAAAAGAGCATCTTGAACTGGATAACCTAACTATTCTTCAGTTTACTCTGTCTATAGAAAAGCTAAAGAATACATTGAGCTCTGCTAGATCTAAGATCCTGAAGGACACAGTGAACAGACGGCTTCATTAAATAAAATAGCAAAAGTACTGAATTAATCCTTAATTGGCAATACATGATCAACATTTAAAATCAGATTATTTACTCAACAATTTTGAAACATTGGTTTTATATCTGAACAAAGTCCCAATTTCTATCAAAGCATAGCTTGGCATAAGTCAATAACACAGGTGAGGCTGGTGCTGTTTGTGGACTTCAGACAGTGCCAGATGAAGTAAATCAGATTTCCAGAAGATGATTTTAAGAAGCTGTTTGGGGGCTACTTTCCCTGCTTGGCAAAAAGGATCATTTCCCAATGTGCAGTCATTACAAGCTGTACTATGAGAGATGCACAGGAAAGGCTAAACACAGAAACAACCCAGGTCACCTAAATCACCTTACTGATGGAGCACCTCCTTTTAATGTAACACACAGCATGGCTTGAAACTTATCTCCTCTTTTTCATTAAGTCTGATTCCTGCACAATGACTACCTGCCAGCAGCAATTCATACATTTCTTCCCATTGATAGTCTACACATTTAATAGAATCTAGCACTGTGCAACAGGCACTAGACTCCAAGTCCTGCCTCTGTTCCATGCAGCCTTGCTAACATGTTCCTATAACAGCATGAGAACTGAACGAGATCAGAGGAATTCACATTAGGGGGCTTGTACCACTTCATCTATACTAGTATACAGTGTTACTAGGATCAACTTGGTTCTATCTGCATGCAGTAAAATAGCCACACCTGCAACTAAGCTACAGTCTTATCTGGCACCCCACTTTTATATTAGGAGTTATACCAACTTCACTACTGCAGTGGGGAAGAGTGTCACTCAATAATAAAACACATAAAAAGCTGAGGATTCATAAGACTTTTGACAAATAGTCACCAGTTGCATTGGCAGTAACAACCTGTGACCAACATCCACTTCTGAATATCAGTTTCTTTTGAGAAAAGATTTGAGACCTAACTCAGTTTTATAAGCTTCACATTTCTTTCTATGGAGTAGCTGGATTTGTGAAGTAAGGAACAGTTTAAAACTATAGTGTTACCCTGATAATCCTCATGAAGTTTAAATAAGTTCTCATGCTTATGATTTGAGAACTTGCAACAATCAGGCAAGGCAAGTTTTCGCAAAAGTTTTTATGACAGAACCTTTGCTTTCAGCCATAATTCACAAGGCCTGCTGTGTCACCTACAAGTGCTGGAGTACGTGAGCCACTTCCCAGTTAAAGTTTATTACAAGGGAAACAGTTCTCAGAAGTAATAAAAGCTTTGGATCACTTGTGTTGCCAATATGCACAAATTTCTGCAGCCATTTGAATAGCCTATTTCTATGCAGAAGATCCCCCTTGCCCCATGAGGTTTCAGAACACCCTACAAGGGGATGTATGTGATTCTCTTTTTGACAGGTAACAAGGAAATCATCTAGACTGTATTTGCGCTGTCCTTAGAAATCTAGCCAGAGATTGAACAAAAGCCCGGCATATTCCCTGACCCAAGGTCCATCCTTTCAGGTGCCTATCACTTCCATACCATCCTGTGGTATACAACATCTAGGCCTTCTAAGAAAGAGTTCAGCAAATTTACCTGCCTAAATGACCATGGTCTTCAGAACGCCAACTAGATCAGATACATACAAGGGTGAGAAAAAATAAATATTTTGTACCCACTATCCTTTTATATCTGTGTTCATAACACTGGTGAGAGATGTTAGGTTATGTGATTAAAGGCTCATCTACATAAACACAAAGGAGCAGAGGAACACTGATGGGTGGAGGAACCCCAATAACCTGATCAGTGAAAATGGAGCCCCTGCCCCAGCCCCTCTCCATGGGCTGGGGGTGGCACCCATCAAGATGAGTCAAGGGGAGAGGCTCTCTGGGTCACCTCACAGGCTGAGGGGGGGTTACTGCCTAGGGGTATGGGACACATCATGGGATGCAGGGAAGTGCATTTGGGGAGCGCACAAGACTTATCATGGGATGCTTAGGGGAGGAACCAAAGGCAGGGAAAGGGAGGGATCAAGGTGGTTTGGGGAGGAACAAACTAGGAAAAGAGAGGGGAAAAGGGATTAAAAAGGGCCAGTCACGTGTGAAGAGGCTGCTGGCCAGTATGCTTGCCTGGCCGTGCCCCGCGCCTGATCGGTGCTGTCTGGCCTGTCGTCTCATTAGACTCCATTTCTAACTATTTTCCTGGGTGAGGGGCTCTCTATTCTGTGTGTGCGTGCATGTATGGAGGGCTAAGTGCCAGCCACTGGAGTCGGACCACAGGTCACAGGAGCCCGTGTGTCTGGGGTGCCAGCAACCGGAGCCCGTGAGGGTGTGCATGGCAGTGTGTGATCGCTAGCAAACATCAAGCCAGACTAGCTGGCGAGTAGGTCAGGTGACTTGGGGGCCAGGTGTGTTCGTATGTGTCTCTGAGGGTGAGACACCTCGAGGAGTTAGCTACCAGAGGGACCAGAGGGTCCCAGCCAACTGCTGGAGAGACCGTAAGGTCTGAGCTGGGGGTCGACTGAGAGACCTGTTTGTGTGTGTGTGCTTCTGCGTGGGAGGCAACTGGGGAGAGCAGGGATCTGGGGCCCAGCTACTGGGTAGACTGTCTCAGCCCAGCTACTGGAGGGATCCGCAGTGTATATGTGTATATATTTCCCAGTAATGGACCTTTGTCCTGATCAGCCAGAGAGGGGAACAGGATGAGGCCATTGGTGCTGTTTGTGTGAGTGCTTTCTGTGTTGATCTATGTGGCTGGCCGTGTGTATATGTGTATTATATGTGTGTGTCTGTGTGTGTGCCTACTGGGAATACATGCTCAACCTCGCTGCTGGTTGGACCTGGGGGCAGAGAGCTGTGGCAGACCCTCGGCTCTATTGGGCTGCCAGATTCAGCAACTCCCTAACACGAGTGACATCCTTCCCACTTGCTATGAACCTGAGACTAATTTGATGTCATGCTGGGAACTGAAGGACCCCAGGTAGAAGTCTCTTTTCTGTGATTAGGGAACACTTCAGCCATACATATACAAGTCCATGGGACCAGACAGGATGCAGAGGGTGCTGATGGAGCTGGCTAATGTCATTGTGAGGCCATGCTCTATCAACTTTAAAAGGTCATGGTGATCAAAGAAGGGTCCTGATGACTGGAAAAAGGCAAATGTTACACTCATCATCAATAAGAACAAGGAGAATGATCCGGGAGGACGGTCAGCCTCCTCTCAATCCCTGGGAAGGTTACAAAACAAACCCTCCTGGAAGCCATGTCCAAGCACACAAAGGACAAGAAGGTGATTGGGATTAGCCAATATGGATTTACCAAGGGCAAATTGTGCCTGACCAACCTGATTGCCTTCTATGATGAAATGACTGGGGCTGTGAACAAGGGGAGACCAGTGTTTGACTTCAGATAAGAAGAGATAATAAGAGATTAGGATGTTTCCCATCTTGATTGAACTACTGAGCACTGTAGAGTATATACCACCTAAAAAGGCGTGATGGCCCAGTCACAGGTTATTTTAGGCACTGAACATTCAATTAGTAAACCAGAGTAGTATTGCAAGCCAGTGCTCTTGTATCAGCAAATATGGGAAACTGTCTCTATCTATTTAGTTTTCATCTCCATCCTAAAGCCAAGCACAAGCATGCCAATTAAAGCAGAAGGTTTTACAGGTTTTGTTTGTTCCTTTTTCAAGTTTGATAACTTATTACTAGGATAGTGTCAAATTACTGTCTGCTGGCTCTTGAGTTGGTAATTTTTGATCAATACCAACCAACTTAAAACAGGAACAATACAATATTTTTCAAAATTTGCCTACAGATGGTTCCTAACTATCTGCACTATCCTCTTTAAGTCTGACATTTTTCAAGACTTAGCTACGCATGTAAGTAAGAAATTCTTCAGTCTTGGTAGTTCATTATAATAGAGAAACCCTCAATATTTCTTACAGATACTGGTGAAGTCCTTTCAAGTAAGGCCCATTAGTTGCACTATAGTATTTTGTGCAAGTAGTCAACGCAGTGAAGAATG
Source organism: Dromaius novaehollandiae (assembly GCF_036370855.1). Classification (NCBI taxonomy): domain Eukaryota; kingdom Metazoa; phylum Chordata; class Aves; order Casuariiformes; family Dromaiidae; genus Dromaius; species Dromaius novaehollandiae. Next base: position 101,859 of record NW_026991498.1, read on the forward strand.
ATTATAACTATTCTGGTGTTAAAACAAAAAATTGGGCAAAGTGGAAGCAGAAGTGGATAAGAGTGGGTTGCTAGTATCAAAAAGTAAAAGTGTAAACAAATAAGCAACCATTTCAGTAATCATTTTGAGGGGACAAAAAACTAAAGAGAAACTTTGAACTAAAATAATACGGCACAACTAAAATAAAAAAAGACTATTTGAACTACTTAACAAAAGACACTCAAATTCCAAGTGAACTTCCCCCCCTCACAGTAACTCTGAGTATCCACTTGGGGGAAAATAAATAGCAGTATTATGTAATATTCTCTAACCTGCTTCTCCACAGATAGCTCCCTGCACAACTAACACTTACCATGAAGTGGTATTCAAATGTCATAAACCTCTCTTCTTCATTATATGCTTTAATCAAAAATTGAATATTTTATGGGAACTTAATTTGGTTACCCAGCTTTTTCATTTTCTAAGAAGTGATTCCATCCCAGGTACAGCTATATCTTTGCTTACATTGGTCTCAGTTTCCAAAGACTACCCTTACAACTAATGAGAACTGAACGAGATCAGAGGAATTCATATTAGGGGGCTTGTACCACTTCATCTATACTAGTATACAGTGTTACTAGGATCAACTTGGTTCTATCTGCATGCAGTAAAATAGTCACACCTGCAACTAAGCTACAGTCTTATCTGGCACCCCACTTTTATATTAGGAGTTATACCAACTTCACTACTGCAGTGGGACAAGGATCGAGTCAGGGATCGCTTGAAAGAACTCAACCCACACAAGTCCATGGGACCAGATGGGCTGCACCCAAGGGTGCTAAGAGAGCTGGCTGGTGTCATTATGGTAGCGGTTGCATTAAGGCTTTGACATTAGCCAAAACACATTCTGGGATTTTTCTTCAATTTTGCCATCACCAGCAGCTGCTTTCTAATCAGCCCCTGCACTCAGAGGCACCGAGCTCTCTATGATCTGCTCTATATCCTGATGGTACTCTAATTCCCTTCCATACTGTGTATACCCCTCCCTTCCCCTGCCCCCTCCAAATCCCTGTATGTTTCTTGCTGGTAGCAGCTGCTTCCTGTATTCCAGCAGCCCTATTGCATGATTTACCTGCCAGAAATCTTTCCATGCAAGGTAGGAAGAGAAGTGTATGTGCAGAGAGTAATGAGAAGCAGCATCAAGGGAGGAGGTGGATCTGGTGACCTTCCCATCAGAGCAACCTGAGCACCTACTGAGCTGTGTTGGGTGAGCTGTCCCTGGAAAGCAGAGGAATCGCTACAGGGAGTGGGACTTGCCAGAGTAGCTTTAATAACAAGTTAGGAAACTGGCGGTTATTAATAGTTGAATACCCTGAACTAGACTGAACCACTCCCAGGTTGTCCCTGCTCTCCTGTGGGATGGTTTATTTGCAGGGACATGCTCAGTTATGTCTGGAAAATGGTCTGCTACATGCTGCACAGCACCATTTGCTTGCCAAGCTAAACCAGAATTGAGTGCTCTAATCACTCGCACATTCTTCTTCCTACCTGCAAGGAAAGTTATACAGATGCTTCATAGACTTAGACTTCAAGTGGTGTCTGCCTGTAAGTGAAGAGTGCTGAAACATATGTGCTATGTTTCAGTGCTGAAACATGTGCCAGCAGCAGGAAGAATGTGAGGGTTTAGAGAAGCAACCTGAGTGTGTTTGTGTCCCCAAGCAGGATCAGGCTTTCAAGCTCTGCTGTGTAGATCACCACCAGCTCCTCAGCAGCAGGTACTGCAGAGCCCGCTGCCTGCATGGGGGAGAGAAAGGGAGCAAGGGATCAGCAGCTGGGATTCCGAGTGGCTCACAGCAGACTGCCACGTCCTGCTGTCATTCTCCCTACTCCTGTCCAGCCGTCACCTACTCCGCAGCAGTCCCCACTGAAGAGCCACCCCCAGTCTGGAGCGCGGGGACGATTCGCATCCGAGGTTGAATTAATGCAGCCCGGCTCCCGTCACCACCACTACCCCCCCACTTCCGGGTGCTCCCCACCCCCTTCCGCGCTGCTCTTACAGTCTAGGGCGCGCGTGCTCCAGAGGCAGCAGCGGTCCAGCCCCGCACGACCTTCACCACCGCCGGGAGTCCCTATGAGACAGGCATGAGGGAAGAGAGAGGCCGCGCGGGGCGGCCCCGCCGCAGTGGAGAGAGATGCGAGCGGCAGCGCACCCTCTCCCCGGTGACTCACCTGCTGCGTCTTCCATGCCACCTGGAAGCGCAATTTGGAGACAGAAGTTGCCACTGCTGCTGACCAAACTGGACGCTACCTCCACCACCTCGCGAACTAGATGACGTAGGAAGTGCAGTACAGAAACCCAACTTGCGTCAACATCACATGACCAAGGGAAAGCGCAACTGGGGGAAGTAAACCCCGCCCCGTTTCCCCTTTCCTCAGCTAAGCAGGGAAGTGCCTGGGTACAGCCTTGCGCCAGAAGGGATGTGTGGGTGACGCGGAGCTCCTCTTGCCCGGTGAGATGGGCTTATGGAAGGATACATGTCTTCCACGTGCACCTGCAAAAAGCCAGGCAGCTTTGGGTTTTGAAAAAGCATGTAAACAAACTGTACCTTTCCCACTTGCATTGCAAGGACTATGCTGTGGACACTACATCTCTTCTGAAAGTAAGGGGAACAAATGGCCCATTGGTATTTAGCATCAGCCTGAAAGCTTTCTCTTCTAGATTTTTCTCCAGGGTTAAGAAGGCCATAATGGTGTTCTTAGCAAATCAACTAAGTTTAAAGACCATCTGCTTTGCTTTAGAAAGTGGGAAGGTATTTTCAGTATCTTTTCCATTTGTTATGGAAACATGAGCCTGATCCTCTCTCTCAAACAATAGATCACACTTTAAAATCTAGTCACAAAGTAGGTAAGAGACTCCTGTGAGCAACTTTTCAAGCACATCAACAGCCAAGAGCCCAGGGTTGGAATGCTGTTATAGGAACATGTTAGCAAGGCTGCATGGAACAGAGGCAGGACTTGGAGTCTAGTGCCTGTTGCACAGTGCTAGATTCTATTAAATGTGTAGACTATCAATGGGAAGAAATGTATGAATTGCTGCTGGCAGGTAGTCATTGTGCAGGAATCAGACTTAATGAAAAAGAGGAGATAAGTTTCAAGCCATGCTGTGTGTTACATTAAAAGGAGGTGCTCCATCAGTAAGGTGATTTAGGTGACCTGGGTTATTTCTGTGTTTAGCCTTTCCTGTGCATCTCTCATAGTACAGCTTGTAATGACTGCACATTGGGAAATGATCCTTTTTGCCAAGCAGGGAAAGTAGCCCCCAAACAGCTTCTTAAAATCATCTTCTGGAAATCTGATTTACTTCATCTGGCACTGTCTGAAGTCCACAAACAGCACCAGCCTCACCTGTGTTATTGACTTATGCCAGCTCCCAGCTCCCCTTCCCTTGGGAAGCAGCCTGCTCCCTGCTGCTTCCTGACACCCTGCATGAGACAGATGATAAACGGCTCTACCATCCAAACCAGAGGCTCCATCTGACTTCATTGCCACAATAGATAAACACGACACATGACTCCACAGGCACACTGGCTCTCTGGCACAAAAGCAAATAATTTGTAGTTTATTAAGGTAAATGTGATTTGACTAAGTCAATATTTCTTAAGTGCAGAGAACATGACCCCAGGCCTCCCAGAAAAGCTTGTAGACTGTTTAGAAAGGCTGTCCTGCTTTCGAAAAGGGGTTTGGAAATTGTTAAGCTACATGTGAGAAGTGCCCCTCAAGTTATTGCAAGAAAATGTGTTTGGACAATGTGTTTCCAAGGCCCTCCTGGCAAAGTTGGAAATGCTGGCAAATCAGGAGGATTTGGGGCTTCTTTATATTCAAAGAAAAAGCCTTAAAAGGAGGAGAGCCCTTAAAAGGAGAGATGTGTGTGTGTTCTTAAAGTTTACTGTTGAAAATAAATATTCATAAAACCTTTCAACGTGGTTGTCTGTAGCGTCCATTTAAAAAAAACATGTTGGGGGTAGGGGGGAATGGTTAAAGAACACACACAGCCCTTCAGTTGGGTTGTAAGTTTTATTTTTTTTATTTCTTTGAAAGGGCTGGGGCAGGCCTTCCTTCTGGGGCAATAACTTGAGGGGCACTTCTCACGTGTAGCTTAACAATTTCCAAACCCCTTTTCAAAAGCAGGACAGCCTTTCTAAACAGGCTGCGGCATATACCTCCAACATCCCTCCTGTACATCACAGGGATGCCCAAAAACCAGGGAAACCATTGCCAGACTGGGCTCTGTAATAATCCATGTACAAGGATGGGTCCCCATAGTTCTCTACCACTACCATTTTGGTGTGGTTTCTTAAAATATCAGAGAGTCCAGGGCTGAAGATGCAGCTTCACAATCACCTTCCCAAAGTGAAATAAGGCATGCTTACTCAGGTCAGTCTTTATTTCAATGCTGGCACTTTACTGGCACATAGTGTGGCTTACCACATGCCACCGTAACAATTTGCTTCCTGTTACCACCAGACAGAACACAGCACAAAAATGGAACTGAAAAGTCCCCAACAAGCTGGTGCTCTACAAGATCCGTGTAGAGGTAGAGCGAGTTAAACCCTCCAGTGATGTACACCACCAAGGGAAACTTCTTGGCAGTAACCCCTAGAGAAACCCCCAAAATATGTTCTAGATGCCCAGCTGTACAAAAAGTGTAAGGGTTTTCATCTGTTTTAAGCTTTGTTTTCCTTATGACAGGGTCATAGAGCAGGCCTACTGCTGGAGAGTTGACAGCTGAAGCTTTGTTGTGGGGGTTAATAAGGTGGTTCATGCGTTCCAGCAACACGGAGATAGACAGATAATAGCCTTTCTGCAAAGTATACTGCCACGTCTTACCCTGCAGCCCTATTTCAAAGGCAGTGTCTTTGTTGATGTTATTCCAGCTGTGTGGGTACTGCATTTCTGCCAGCCCCACCTCCTACTTGCCTGAGAGCTCCAGGGGGCCTCACCAGCTATGTGGTAAAGTTTGAGCTGGTGTTTTGTGGGAAGATTCTGGCACTGGCATTGCTGGGTAGCGTGATGTAGAAACCCCCATCCGCCAGCCTTCTTTCTCCACCTCCCACTCCACTGCCAATCACTAGATGCCCTGGACTTGGGAGGCTTCTATCCAACTGTTAAACTTCTGGGGCCAGCCACGCCACTTCACCAGCAGCTGTTTCTTTCTTCCTTTCCCCTTTTGCAGTGATGATCTTCTCCATTTGGTAGAGTCTGTCCTCATCAGGAATCACTTTTTGAAGTTCTTCACGGTAAGATGTCCCCTCAATTGCTTCATGACCGCAGTCTATTAAGCGGTACACAGGTATCTGTCCCCTTCTCACAGTTTCAGCTACTATGAAAATTTCACCTGTGAATGTCTGCTCATAACCTTTCTCGAATCTCTTTTCTTCTAGACACCCTCATGCAGTCTCCCTTTTTGAGCAAGAAGCACAGATTCTTTAATTTTAAACACATCCCCATATATGATTTTCCAAACCCTCACAGAGTTTAAAGGGTTCATGTCCACAGGCCCAGCTCCGATAGCTCTATTAAAGGTGTGGTTGCAGCTCTTTATAGACTCCAATAACACATCAATGTAACAAGAAGTGTTGCGCACTGTAAAATATCTCTACATCTTGGTTTTGAGCATCCTGTTAAAATGCTCTACGACAGAGGCTTTTACTTCATTATTAGTAACAAAATGGTGAACATTATACTGCTTTAACAGCTTGTTTAAAGGCTGATTTAAAAATTCTTTTCCCCAGTCAGTCTAATTTCCGAGGCACGTGCCCCCTGCTAAAAATTGTTTCAAAAGCCCCAGCTATTTCAGGACCCATTTTGCCTTTTAGACCAGTGGCCCAGGCATGCTTGGATAATGTGTCCATCACCATTAAGATGTAATTCACATCATCATTGTGTTTGGAAAACCGCTGCATATCCACCAACTCTGCCTGCCAGTGTGCATCCACCTCTGCCACAGTCACCTTGTTTCTTTTAAAGTACTTCCTTGCTTCCTTGTGTAAGCTGTAAGCATCCTGGTTTGCAGGCCAGGTTGCTGCTTGGCTTCTGTTCAGATCAGCAATTCACCTTTTAGCAGCTTCAAAAAGGGGATTTTTACCCACCCCTTCCCCCAGGAGCATAGTAAATGTCTTTTAACAGAAGCAGTGGTGCAGACATGTCTACCGATATGCTGCTCCTACACACATGTAAGAAATGAAACACTGGACAATCACTTTAACTCATGCACAGAGACACTTTATTAACAGGGTATGAGGGGTGTTGGTTGCTGGTCAGGCTTCTCCAGCCTTTTTCCTTTTTCTTCCTTGAACGCCACTCCCTTCTATGCCCATTCTCCTTTCTTTGACTGCTGCATGCCCAGACAGGAACATGAACAGATCACAGCACACTTCTGTCTTCTCCCTCCTCAGTCAGTCAGCCAGAGCTTTTTGAAACAGGCCATCCTTGACCTAAGGATAAGGAAACACATATAGCACCAGCCTGCACCCTGTAATGCTCTTACAGGTAGCTCCCGCACAGTCATGGGCAAAGGGAGCCCCCCCCACCCTCTCTGTGCGACGCTTACTTCAAAATATAGCTTGCGATTCATGGGCCCATTGGCCGGTTCTTCTGGTTCGCATGGTCTTCTTGGGGAATCCCTTAGGGTCTTTTCCTTATTGTCCCCGTGCACGTGTTCTTCTGAAGTTGGCATTTTGGTCTGTTTGCCATTTTAGCGGCCAGTGTTGCCTGTGCCTTGCAGCACCCTGCAAAGCCCAGCGGCTGCCCCAGTAACACCGCATGGTCATCCTGCTGGGCTGGGACCGGATGCGGGGGCCTCTCGGGCCGGCTCACAGGATTGGGCTCTTCTTTGCATGGGGTGGGGGGGTTGCACAGGGGGCCCCTTGGTGGGCCTCCTAGGAGGGATCCATAGCCCTTGGGCATGTTTGTGCCTCCCTCACCCTTTTGGTGCCCCCACCACCACCATCTTGAACTTCCCCCTACCTCAGACATGTTAGGGCTTGTTCAGCAGCCTTGTAAAGTGAGGGGTCCCCAACCTGCTTTTTACTTTTATTTAATTACTTTCTATTCACATTTAAACTTTAATTATTCATTTCATTGTCTTATTACAGAATGTTTTATACTGACACTTTTATGGACATGTATATTTAATTTATATATCTTTATATATGTATAGTGTAATGTACTGTAAGTGCATCAATGTATAAATAAATTATATATTTATACATATTGTACACTCCTTTATATATATATTGATATATTTATATTGATATATATGTATATATTATATACATTTTTTTATATATATGAGCACTTCTTGGTCCAAAGGAAGCAAGGAGCCAATTAGAGGGTACTCTGAGAACACAGGCGTATGACAGTGTCAAAAAATGGCAACCAGCCAATCACAAAGCAGTATAAAAACATGTGGTGGGGTATGATGTTATCAAAAATGGCAGCCCCCATGTATGTAGTGGGAGGGGGCTTCCTTCTCTGTTGTACTTCCAGGTAAACCAGAAGGGGTGTCTGGTCCTGCCAGCCAATCACAGGGCAGTATGAAAACACACAGGTCATGATGTCAAAATTGACAGCTACCTGCCATAAAATGACAGCTGAAACAACATGGCTGTGCATTTAGTGGGAGGGGACTTCCAATTCTGACGTTTTTCCAGGGTAAACAGGAAGGGGTGGCTGGTCCTGCCAGCCAATCACAGGGCTGCCTGAGAACACGTGGGGTATGATGGTGCCAAAAAGTGGCAACCAGCCAATCACAGAGCACAATGAAAACACATGGATTATGAAGTTTTATAAAATGGTGGCTACCTGCTATAAAATGGTGGCTGAAACAAAATGGCAGCCCCTGTGTATGTAATGGGAAGGGCTTGATTTTTTATGTTCTCTTTTTTCTCAGTACCCAAATCAGTGATCAGAATTTGCTGTTAATTGGCAATAAATTAAATTAAGTAAAAATTCCCTGAGTTGAGATTGTTGCCCGCAGCAATGGGGCATTGCATTTGAGTGCATGTATGCAGAACATTATTTGAGAAATCCCATACTTATTTAACTGGTTTCTGAGGCCACTGCGATCAGCCCAACTAGAGGAGAGAGTTGCATGGAGCAAGCAAAGAACTACACGCTTTTAAAACATGCTGCTAACCACCTCTTCCAAACTGAGAAGCAACTCAGATAAGTTAAAGGCATTTAGGCAGGTGCGCCCCACTGCTCACCACCCACAGTCTCTACCTTGATCTTGAGATAGGGCTATTCATTTCCTCAGGTAATTAGCTACGTTTAGTGTTGGCCAGATGAGCCCGAGACCCACATATTACCCTCTCAAAGTGCAATTTAGCTGTCTTCGTGGCTCCCCTCTTCAGCAAAGGGCTGATGCTTTGGGAAAGGAGGCAGGGCCTGAACAAGCCTACACTGAATGAGAAGCTGCTGCACTCTCCAGAAGAGTTCTATTCCTTTTCAACACGAATGGAAGTATATGCTCCTGACAGAGCATGGCCTGGGAGCTGACATGGCAAAGAAAGGCTCTTATGAAAATATTCAAAACCCAACTGGACACAGTCCTGGGCCACGTGTTCTAGGTGACCCTGCTTGAGCAGCAGGGTTGGTCGAGATGATCTCCAGAGGTCCCTTCCAACACCAACTATTCTGTGATTCTGTGATTCTGTGAAATCTGTAATTGGAGAATTCAATGATTTAAATAAAATACTATTATCAATACAATGAGTTTTTTTTCCTCCATTGGTAAACATTTAGTTTGGATCCTATTACATATCATTCTCTATCTTTTTAATAGAATTCTTCCCTCTCTGAATGTCAAGCTTTTTTTTCCTGTATACTTCAGTTCAAGGCTACTGGCATGTAAGATGCCACATAAGGTTGGTGTCTTAGACTGGTCCGTTGGTAACTGCCTACTTACCTGACAGATTCTGTTGATTTCCTACCTGGCAGGTAATGTTTTGACTATGCATACCTCATCTGAACACCACTTCCATCACCACATCCACAATGCAAGCAGTGGTAGGCAAAATGAATTTTCTGGGAGCCGTTCCCTCTGATTCTTTTTTATGGAAATTTCCAAGATTAGGTTTTTCACTTATTTGCAATGGGCACAGAATAGCAATTGGCAAATAACTAAGGATTTGGGAAGGTATATTACAGATGTCCTTACCTAGGCATTGAAGTGTAGAAATATTGCATGCAGAATAACCACACAGAGTGCATGAACCTTGTTTTAAACCCAAATATCTGTGCTTTAAAGCACAAAAATATTAATTTCACTAAATGCAAATGCATACACATTGCTCTTAGCCAAATCACAGAATCACAGAATGGTTGAGGTTGCAAGAGACCTCTGGAGATCATCTAGTCCAACCCCCCTGCTCAAGCAGGGTCACCTAGAGGACGTTGCACAGGATTGCGTCCAGGCAGGTTTTGAATATCTCCAGAGAAGGAGACTCCACAACCTCTCTGGGCAACCTGGTCCAGTGCTCTGTCACCCTCACAGTAAAGAAGTTTTTCCTCATGTTCAGATGGAACTGCCTGTGTTTCAGTTTGTGCCCGTTGCCTCTCGTCCTATTGTTGGGCACCACTGAAAATAGTCTGGCCCCTAAATATATCTTTCCATACTATTCATAAGCTTCTTATGAATGTGTTCTAGAATTTCTAGAAAGCGATCTTGTCCTGGAAATATTTTTCTGTGTTTTTTAATAAAACATCTTCTATTTCAGATTGCCTGCATTCATTTTGCTAGCCTTGAGGAAACTGGAGATATTGTCTCCCTATTGATATTAATGATGGAGAGTGTCCATAAAATAATACACACACACAGATGCTTATATATCCAGATATATAGAGATGCAGTGCAAATAGGGATAATGTGAAACATGCAACAGTGGGAGAACCGTGTGTGCATGAATTCTGAGAGTAATGTATACCCCAATTTTTCCTTGTGTGTTTATACATTAAAGATTGTGAGGCAAATATTGTCAGGCTGCTAAATAAAGAATGAGGGGTGAGAGAGAAGTGGTTCTCCTCAAGTTCATAACTCAACTGGAAAACTTTGTCTAATACTTTATAGCCAAATTTGCTTCCTTAATAGTCTCACTGCTGACTCTCTGTGAAAACAGCTCTGCGCTGTTTGTTAGGACAGATCTTTCTGCAACACAGATTTTCTTGGATCCTAAACGCACCTGCTATTTTCCCCATTTCTATTATTAGAATGGACTGACAACAGAAGTATCAGAAAGCCACATAAAACTGAGGTTGTATAAAACTTTTGAGTTAAAAAAAAGTTTCACTGCAAATTTTCTTCCCTATCTTTAAAGGCCTCAACTATTTCTTGGGAGGCGAGCTTTCCCAAACCAACATGGGAACTGCTGTGCTGTAGTAAGAAGTTGGCAGTGAAATCAACAAAAGATTTAATATAGCATTATATTGTTTACAAGCTCTGATTACTACTACTAGGAGAAATGTAACGTGCTCGTAGGAGAGATGAATGTATAAAGAGAAGGAATTATTTAGGGTAGCACAGAAAGATGCAATGGAAGGAATGGTTTCTAAGTGCTTTATTTGCAGAGTAGAACTTTCCAGATGTCCCACTGGAATGACCTACTCTGGGAGTAAGATGCTAGTTAAAATAAACACATCTGATCCTATCTTACATCAGGAAATATCTCCCTTGTACTGATAAGCTTCCAAAGGAGTAATTGCCAGGGTCTAAGGACAAGGTGGAGTGTGTGGAGGGGGAATTACATGCTCTACTCTGTCTTCATTTTTTATATCAGTGGTGGAAGAGAGAGGGAAAGAGAGAGAGAGAGAGAGAGACCCCTGCAGTTCAGAATACCCAGGTTGGTTGGAAATAAATAGGTCACCTAGGTAAAAGGGGCCTCTAGTGGCAGATGTCAAGAGGAGAGGGTAGGCTCCCTGCTGCTCCACCTAATTTTGTGCTCTGCTCTCACTTGGTCCCTTATTCATAAAATGGGGACAATAAGCCCCATTTATCCCATGTAGGGATAAACACATTAAAGACTGGGGAGTGTGAAAATATTTCAGTAATGAAATAATATAATTAAAGCTGTTTTTAAGCACCTGGAAAATCATGTCCCAAGGATCTACCTTTTTTTCCCCCTGTAAAGCTGTTAGCAGAAAGTGCAGACTGGCTGGTAGGGAAGAATTTCTCATTGATACACTTTGACTGTATTTTGCAAACAAAATGCCTGTTATTTGGTAACATTTAACTTGAGCTCGACCTTCCCCAAAAGTTATTGTTATCAGATTCAATTTACACTGTCCTCCCATGATTACAGTAATCTTTTAAGCTGGGAAGTTCATACATCAAAGGGGAGAAAAGTTGGGTGTGCAAGTCAGTACCACTCCTATCCACTGGATTTATATCCTGCTGACAGAGTTCATTTGTTTCACTTTCTGAAAGAAGTCAAACTGGATTTTTTTTTCTTGGCTTTTCCTCACTCCACAAGGTCCCGTGGGCTCTTCTGTATCCCTGGAAGGTGTCCCACAGGTGCATGGAAGGCCCACATGCATGGGGGTGATGTGGGGCAGAGACTCGATGAGGAGGTTCAGGTGAAATGGAGCAGCTTTGTACCCAGGATGAATGAGACCCAGGTCAATTCCATGCAGGAGGAGACCACTGCCTGAGGCAATTGCTATGATGGGAATCCGAGCAGTCACAGCCTGCGCTCACCTTGCTCAGATTGCATCTGTCTGGCAAGACATGGCTGGGGTGGGGGGACAGGGAAGACACTCGGATTCTCTGCTCTTGGAAATGACCAGTGAAACCAGGTGAAAATGTTACCCACATACTCTCTGCATTTCCTCCCCTAGCCAAGTAATTTGCAACACCCTTTCAAGGAGAGAGCTGGGCAGGCAGACTGGGAACACGAATCCGCAAGGGAAAGGAGTGACAAAAGGCCGACCAGGTAATGCTGAGCACCTGCTGAAGGGGAAACAGAGCCCAGAGCATCAACAAAAAAACATGACATTGATAAAACCCAGAGTGGGGAGAATAATCCCGACATGCTTTACTTGCTAAAGCACAATCAGGTCCCAGGATTAGTTTCTTCCTTAGAGATTCAGTAAGAGGAACACTAATGATTCCATGCAGAATGATTAACATGTCATGGGCTTTTCCCATGCTCAGGACTGACTGGGCCCAGGAAAAGGGCTGTGACTTGGGAAGACCAAACCTAATCCCCTTCCCAGCCCCGAGCCTGGTAAGAGAGAGGGCTGGGGGGCCTGAGACTGGGCAGCAGGCAACCCTGCTCCGGGGCTGGGTAGTGAGGTGATCTTAGTGGGCACAGGGAGACAATCTCCCCAAGCCAGCCCTGTACCTCGCCCAACCCTGTCCTAAACATCCAATGAGAGGTCTGCAGGCATCGTTGCAAATGACGACTTGGAGTTCAGGTCCCCTGGGGCACAAACCCTGTAGAGCTGAGGAATGCTATGAACAGGAGCAGGGACACCGGTCAACAATTTGCTATTCCATATTTGTGGAACAGAATTAAATCTTGTTGAAATTGCTGCCTGTTTATGGATCTCCTATCTATAGATGAAATCATTGTGATGCGTGATTTGCATGTGGGTCAGTGGAGCTGGGCTAATTCTGGTTTGGCCTTCAGTGGAACACTTATTTCACTTAGAAGTATCAGGTGGGAAAAAGAAAATGGCTTTGGTGTCTATTTTTGTGTTCAGAAATATATTTTCTCTATCAGTTCTGGGCTATTTCCAATGAGGAACAACAGCTATTTATACCCTGAGCAATGAGTTCAAGGTTTAGTTTCACCAACTTTGCAAAAGTTTAGTTGGATCCGGCCTCAGAGTAGAGACCTTGCTGGGTTGCCCAGCCTCTAAACATGCAGCTGTCTGCCTATGAAGGACTCAAGTAGCATGAAAAGAGGAGAAATGGCTCAGTATTTTACACTATGAGGAAATTGAAATAAATGAGTTGCCTCCTTTTATCCAGTTCCACATCTTTGCCCCTTTATTATTCTGTGCTGTTCCTAAGAAACCGTCCGGCTCTCACTGACATTCTTCAGCGAAATCTCACATTCATGTTTTATTGTTATGTCTCTAACTAGTGCATGATCAACTGTTTCATATCTCATGTCTCTAAACGTAGAAAGCCTTCCTCTTTCCCAGGAAAGGGTTTCTTAAAGGATGGGGGGGGGGGGTCAACTAAAAGTGCTAGCCCATCAAATTTGCAGATGATGAATTTCAGACTGCAGACAACAGGGTGAGGCTGCTTCCCAACCGTTTTTGAGAAACTGACCAATAAATATCACATCGATGATTCAATAGTGATGCATTTCACTAATCAGAGTTGTTAAATGTGTTCCTTTGCCCTTCCCCATGCCCCATTAGTTAATTTCTGTGACCTGGTTGTACCACCATTAATTCCATACATCGGAGACTAAGAGGGATGCACCCGAAACTACAAACTTCAAAAAAAACCAGATTAAACCAACTGAAGAACTATGGCACCATAACTTGAGAAACCCTCATGGCTCACACAGGCAAAGCACTTTGGACCCCACCCCCATCCCATGCAACACTGTCCACCAGTACAATCGTACTCTGTGGGAACTTCCTAGTTCATTTTTTTAAGCTTGATTAAAGATAAACTTCATTTACTGAAATAGAAGTAGTATTTGTATCTTTTAGTCCTTTCTCTTCCCAAAGCTCCCATCGGAGTGGGAAAGAGGGAAAAAAAAAAAACCTCTGTTTTCCCTAACATAATGCACGCATCTCCTGGGACAAGTGTTTTCCTAGCACAGGCAGGCTTTATAATGGGATATTGCAGCAGTCTCTGCTTCAGGTGGCAGGGTGTGTGTGTGTGTGTGTGTGCGCGCACGCTTAGAGAGACCAGCACAGTGTAAAGTGTTACTTGATCTCTGCCTATAATTTGGTGGCAGATCTTTGCTCTCTGCAAGCTTTTGTATTAAGACCCATCCCTCCCACCTTGGTCTCCTATCTGTAGTCGAAATAAACAGTATGTTTGATTTGAGTGAGAGTGGGTGGAGCTGTTCTCTCTAATAAGCAGAAAGGACTTTTTTCCTCTGTCCCAGCTTTACTCCAGCAGTTTGGGGCTGGGATCAATGGGAAATACCCAAGCAAAAAGCCAAGGAAAGGATGGAGGCTGAAAAGGGCTGGATCGAACCTCCAGTTTGCAGTGACAGGTCCCTAAGAGGCAGAGGTATGAGGCTGTGGAGCAGGGAGACTACCCACACAGCCTGCACTTCTGGTACATGTGGAAACCAAAGCAAGTGCAGGCAGCGACATGCTGCAGTCCTCAATGTCCCTGCTCCCTAGAGAGTGGTCCTGGGCCAGGCACAGTGCCCACCCACCCCCAGCATGGTTTACCCCTTAGGCCCTCCCTGCTCTCTCCCCATCCACACCTTCCAGGGCTGACCGGATCTGACCCCGCTGGCTGAGCAGCCCAAGCACTGTCCTGCCTGGGTACTCGAGAGGAGCAGCTCCTGCCTTACAGAGCGCAGCACTCAGGACTCCTGCCCACCACCCAGCCAAGGCAGACCAACCCATGGACAGTGTTAAAATCATCTTTTCTCTTTTGTTCGTTCGTGGGCACCGGTAATGAGCAGCAGGAGTCAGATTTCTAAGTTTTTAGTTTTATTGTTAGCAATAAGGTGCCTCTTGTCTGGGCACACAAGAAGGACCTCGAGCAGCTTTTTGTTACAACTTTTAAGCAATAGTAAGTTGTTACATATTCAATACTTTAGTTCACATAACCAACCAGATCTATCCACGAGTCTTAGTTCTACCGATCCTCTTGTCGTGTTACAGTATGAGGTAGTTCCATGACAGCCTTAAATGGTCCATCTTATAATTATTCATTAGCTGATTTTGCACTCCTTCTGGTGTTACCTTTGAAGAACTTTTTGTACTGCTGGTTGGATTAAACTGGCTTCTTTGCAGATCTTCAACTTTGTATGAAAAACAGGGCTAAGGCAAGGTCAGATAAGATATTCTGCTTGCAGGCTGCCATGACCTTGCATGTTCTTTCTCTGCAAAACTAGAGTATAGTGGAAATTTTCTTAACAACAGCTCTTTCCCCCACCGCAATTCCCCACCCAGCTGAGGTGGTGCTTACCTCCTTTGAGGAATGGCCCCTGCAGGGCAGCAGGCTGCTCAGAGGCCCAGTGCAAGGTGGTGACAGTGACCAGCTCAGCCAGGGATCTCTACGAAACACTGGTGCTGCCCCCACTGCCAGGTGGGGGCCTCTGGACAACTTGCAGGGAGTCCAAGATGAGGCTTTCGAGGCTCTGGTTGGCCTGCTGCCAGTGCAGCGCTACCTGCACAGCCATGACCTGCTGCTGCTCAATGATGAGGATGCACTTCTCACAGGTGCAGTCCTTGAAGTGACAGTAGTGTTTATGGCCCTTGAGCCAAGACAGTACGCCATGGTTGCAGCACTGGGTGCACTTGGGCGTGTGCTGCAAAGGGGTTCGGGGCAGCTGTGACACTAGGCTGCGTGTATACAGGTATGGGGAGCCATAGCCATTCATACCCCCGGGCACCAACACAAGGAGCCCAGATGGCTCTGGGGGAAAGAAAAGGAAGGGAGGACAGTGGATTGAGAAAGAGAGAGGACCAGGCCACACAACTAGTGCCTGTGAAACACCAGAGGCCCCAAGCTCAGGGAAGGAGGAAGAAGAAGGGCTCATGTTTCTTCCTTGGCTCTGGCCAAGGGGGGAGGGGCAGTCAGGGATCAGGTTGCCTGCCCTGGGAGCTACAGCCACAATCCACTTGGCTCTATCTGTCTGCTTCCCCTCCTCCTCAAGCTGGGGCTTGCTGCTGCTGGAGGGACCTGGTAGAGAGAGCACTGGCTGGAGCGCAACTGCAGCCTCCTCGGGCCAGATATCCCCTCTCCAAGCCCCCCCTCTTCTTGCTCTGTACAGCTACCTTCTTCCCCTACCTACTTTCCTCTCCCTCCTGATTCCCCACACTTCACCTTCCTTGCCACCTGCAGTTCAGAGGCACTAGGAGAGGAAGGAGGGACAGGAGGAAGAGGAGAATGGAGGGAGGGGGTGCTCAGCCACAGCTGTCCCAGCCTATAAAGTGAGAGGGGTGAGGAATTCCTCCCCCCTCTCTGCCTCTGGGGCAGATGGCCTTGTCCATTATCAAAGTGATCTGTCCCCAGGAAGGATCAGGGAGCTGGGGTTCCCTCATACATGCACCCCAGCAAAAAAGAACAATGAGGAAGATGGTGAGCTAGGAGTATACCCTACCCATCACTCAGGGAGTGGAGGCTGGGAGGCAAGTGGTGTTTTCTGGAAGTTTTCCCAAGTTCATCAAGTCCAGACCCTCTCCCCCATTCAGGACCGAGAACATCTTAAAGTTCAGATGGGATGTTTGAACTGAGCATAGTAGCTCCTGGAAAACCAGCACGTTACTACTAACAGGGATATAGCTCCTTCCATAAATTCCTCTGTTGCCCTAGAGATGCTGGGATTTTTGACCTCACTAGTCATCAGTGTTTTCAAGGAGTAAGGTAACTAGAAGCTGTATTGGAAGTCAACAGAGCAAAAGCTCCCCTTGAGCAGCTGTGAAAAAGCTAAGCAGGGCTCCCTTTCCAATACAAAATTGCACCATAGACCTATGTAGTTACAGGCTGCTATGTGCTACTGCCTTTTATGTGCCTCACTAACATGGCTACTTAAATGCAAATGTTGGTTATAGTAAGGCATGTGCGATTCAGAGCAAGTCAAATTGATTACAGCTTCTTTCATTTATTTGGTGCGGAAGGATGATCATTCTCTACATCTCCAACTATGGGCGTTTCCCATCCTTCACTTAAACACATTTCCAAGATAGCAGTGAGAAGTTTAAAACCAAAGTGTAATTATTACAGTGTAGGAAAGAACAGGAATACGGGTTGAAGTGAAGGCAAATTCATTGCAGGCATTTGCTTGATAACACAAGGTGTAGCCAAGTTCCTTGGGGTAGGCAGGAACTCCTGCTTGGACTTAAATTCATCTCACCTTGTGATGCAGCACCATAGATATCTCTGCGTGCTCTCCCTAGGCAATAAGGCACCTTTCTACTTTAACTGCTACTTGAAATTAACAATCTATTGAGGACACTTGATTAGGAATATAGGAGAACTTGGGAAGTATTTTGCTGGAGGGAATAAAATGTACAACATGTGTATAAAGGCATTTTGGTGGGATTTCATTCCTTGGTTTGTTACTAATTACTTCTCCAATGGGAGGGAGGGGAACTCAAAGTAATCTTTTTCAAGTGGGCTGTGTGGCAGGGTTTGAGGGGGAGTGAGTGCCCATTTGGAAGCATCATCTGTTGCCAACTACTTTCACCTAAATGGAAAGGTGAATTAGATCAGATGCAGAAGACAATCCATTTTCATGCATCATGAGTGGAAGCTCTCTACTGTGTTGTTGGGCATCTGCATTTCTTTTCTATGTTCATTGCACCCAGAAAATCCTGCAGCCCACAGAACTGTGAACTGACCTCCCTTGCAAAGAAATTTACATGCCTCTCAAGTCATTGGCAGGGAAATATATGGCCCAATTTTTTTCTTTGCTTATTAAAGAAAAACAAATAAGTGGTGACCCCTCCCACAGACCAAATAAATATCCAACTAGCTTAGAATTAAAAGTCTGTCCCAAGATCCATCAGTGAGACAAATCCATGGAGCTGCTGCTGACTGTGAATGTTCCCAGGTTGTGGGCTTTCCCACACTGGTGGGGGGATCCTCACACCTATGCGGTGTCTCTCCTGTTAGCAGCAGGGGACTTTCTTAGGTCCAGAGGCTCCTCTTTTACTTGGCTGCACACTGGCTGTTCAGGCTGAAATACTCGTTTGATATAGAGACGTAATCATTTTCTCATATTTCATGGGAATTTTTCCATAGCCTAGTGTTTGACAACATCTCCTTATAGGAACAGGTTCGTATTTATGTTAATAAAATGTCCCCTACCTGAAAGTCTATTGTAACACAACATCTGACAACCCTGGGTCCTGTTTCTGTTTGCAGAAAAGGTTTATTCAAGCACATAATTGGATCCCAGCAGAAAACCTTTCAGAAGGGCTATGGTAAACTTCACCACATTAACTCCATTTCCAGAGATATTAAGCTTTTACTTGGAAAAAGAGAAAATTTCAAGGTGATTATAACTTCTTAGCAGTTAGCACCCAGAAGAATAGACTGGAAAAGAGAATGAATGTACAAAATATGATCCAAATAACATTTAGCGGACATATATTTATAACATATATATAAAATATTACACTCAGCCCAAGAACTTTCTCGTAAAAACCTACCGACAAATCAGGAAGCAGAGGAGGGGTAACTGGAAAGACAAAATTAGACTGAATCCACTGACTATTCATAAATATTCAATTTGGATCAGTTTGACAAAGATTGTTCTTCTGCTGAGCATCTGGAAAGTACAGTTTCCAGGGATCAATTAGAAACACCTCTGAAAATCAAATACGTGTTATCAAAAGACAGACAAAAGCAGCAATGTAAGTAGTGGGTTAACAACACAGTTGGGGTTTTGCAGTGATGGGATTTTCAGTGCAGGTCTTTGTGTGCCACTGCCGCCACCCCTTCCCCTTCCCCGCCCCAGCACACAGCCTACAAGGGAATTTGTCCCCATTCATTTGGTTATTAAATACAGTGGGTGAATTGTTTAGAAGGGTTTGCGTTACTGTAGATATGGGGGGGTATTAGAAGTTGGACTTAAGTTATGGAGATGAGTGACAAAATTTAAGTTCCATCCCTCCAAAAATGCTCTTAGATAATGTCAAATGACAAGGAAAAGATCCGGAGGTGATAGGCCACCAGCAAGCTCATGGCTGCGGTAGGTGGATGTGAGGTCATTTCTTTCTGAGTAGCTGATAGGTCAGCATCAGGCACATGGCTTGGATGCTGATTGTGAGGTCAGTTCTGCCCAAGTACCTGATTGGATAGCAGCAGGCACAAAATAATAATAATAATAATAATAATAATAATAATAATAATAATAATAATAAAGATGGTAGGTACTCTGCTGGGCCTCATACTTACAAACAAGAAAGGACTGGTCGGAGATGTGAAAGTCAGAGGCAGCCTTCATTGCAGTGACCACAAGATGGTGGAGTTGAGGATCCTGCGAAGAGGGAGCAGGGCAAAAAGCAGGATCACAACCCTGAACTTCAGGAGAGCAGACTTTGGCCTCTTTAGGGACCTGCTTGGAAGACTACCATGGGATACAGCCCTGGAGAGAAGAGGGGTCCAGGAGAGCTCGTTGATGTTCAAGGATGGATTCACAAAGGGGAAATCATGCTTAACCAACCTGATAGCCTTCTACAATGAGATGACTGGCTTGGTGGATGAGGGGAGAGCAGTGGATGTCTTGATTTTAGGAAGGCCTTTGACACTGTTTCCCATACCATCTTCATAGGCAAGCTGATAAGGCTTGATACAGGCTAGATAAGTGGTCAGTGAGGTGGCTTGAAAAACTGGCTGAACTGCCAGGCTCAAAGGGTTGTGATCAGCAGCATGAAGTAAGCTGGAAGACAGTCACTAGTGGTGTCCCCCAGGGGTCAATACTGGGGCCAGTACCGTTTTTCTCACAATAGGAGAATGACAAATACATTAACGTCTCAAAGAGATGTCACTCAGCATGACCTTCCTGTTCAGGGACCACCCCAGTTTGTCATGTAGCTCTTTTGCTCTGCTTAACAGTTCTGCATCTGTCAGATCCCTCACTGCTGTATGCGCTGTGAGACTCCCAGCAAAACAGAGATTATTATTGCTGTTATTTAGACCAGGTAAGTAGTGCTACTTTATCATTTTAGAACTGGAGATAGGCTGTAGGGTTTTGCATACCCAACCCCCAACAGCTTTTACAGTAATGATAGCCAGGTGGAAAGTCTGATCAAAACACAGCTCACTCTTACTTCGTAGGAGAGTACTGACGCAGTATAAAATTTGTGTTCATATAGCATAAATTAATAGTGGAAGAATAGAGTCATTCATGCTGCCAGCTTCAAGATGGAGCTGAGCATTATCACCAGCTTCAAACAGCTGGTGTAAATGGTCAAAAATTTGCTCTACACCCCAAACATGTTTCATAAGCTTCGTGTAGCAATGCCTAATCTAAATTTAAAAAAAAAATTCTGTATTTTCCACGTATTGCCTAGCCCCAAGCCTCTGGATCAGCCATTCCCACTGCTGCACGTGGAAGCCACTGATCAAGCTGCCCCCCCTTTCCCCTGATACATTTGAGGACAGGGGTAAAGCTGGGCTTTCAAATGCTCCCTGAGGACCTAGGAGTGCCGCTAATGCCTGCCTCCCCCCCACTGGGGGGGGCGGGGGGGGGGGGAGAGGCCAGTCACAGTCTCTTGCTCTGCAGGGGGCTGCAGTAACTGGGAAGTCCCTTTACAGGGTGTGACCGCAAGGTGGGCAAGAGAGGGTTGGATACCAGTGGAGATGCTCAAAGTTCATGAGGGGTTAAACAGGGTAGATTTAATGAAGGCCTTAGACTCCAAGCTGCGTGGGGAGCCCCGGGAACTGCACCGAGGGGTCGCCGATGGGAGGCTGCTGGACGCACGGGTCGGGCGTCCAGGCGGGACCCACCTCGTTGTATCCCAAGGGCCCCTTAAATCTGCTAGAGCTATTTCCTTATCTCAGCTGTGCTAAGCTTGAGTAGCTGCTGGCTGGGAAGCAGCTGGACACTGCTGACAAAGCGGAATATGCATGCCTGGCCCTGACGGGCATTCGGTCAGTGGGTAGAGAGCACACTCTGGGGCTGCTACCACGTCCTCTGCCAGTCACTGGCTCCTCACCAGATCTCCCGCAGGTGCTCTCACTACACTCCACCCCCGACTGACAGAGACATGGTGTTGGTGCCACCAGTGTGTGGACAAGGTTCAGACATGCCTTTCCGGTATTAGCCTAACTAACAGCTAAGGTGCGCAAGTGAGTAAATCATAGTGAATATATATGTACAGTGAATTATAACATGTATGCACACAAAACTGATCAGCCCAGAAGACCAGGAGCATAATGCGTTTTGCTCATAGTCCCAAATTCAACAGCCATGATGACAGTCCCTGCTAGAGGTTGTCCCACGCTGATTCTTCAGACTCTACATCGTGTAGTCCTTGGAGTAGGCTCTTTATCTTGTGGGTGTTGGGTTCGATGTGCTCACTGCAGTTCCATCCGTATCTCAACTGCCATCAGGGTACAGGGCTGGGATGGAGAGCAGCAATGTTGTGGCTCCGCTCGGCACATTCGTCAGGTCTCGGTTCTCCGGGCGAGAGTCTCCTAGAGGGGACATAGACTGGGACGCTTTCCCCTTTGATTAGTACCAGGTGGGTGTCTCCTGGCCCATCAGCGAGAATTTTCCCCTTCTAACCATCTGGGTTTAGCTGGATCATGCACCCACACAGCACGCCCTGTAGACCCGAAGCCACCTGGTTGCTGGGTGGGTTGCAAGGAATCTCCTTCCTGGATAGTGCGGACCCCAATCCGCTCACATGTCAGTTGGGCTATTTGGTCTCCCTGTGCACATCGCAGGGGTTGGGATCCAGTGTAGTGGATCACAACCTTCACCTCCTCAAGGCGGTTCGAGTCAATGACCCCTGCAATGATGTCCACCCCCCCGGAGAGCTAAACTATTGCAGGGCACCAAGCAACCATAATACCCTTGAGGTATGGTGACTGCCAACCCCATACTCACAAGATGGCGGCTCTCCGGTTCCAGGGTTATTTCTTTGTGTGGCGATCGCAGACCCAACCCTGCACTCCCAGGCAGGGCTCGCCTGGGGAGGCAGGCTTGGGGGTGCAGCCGTTGCACTCCAAGCGCACGCGGCCGCTCGATGGATTCCCCTTTGAAGCAAGCACACGGAGTAGAGCCACGCGGTGGGCAGTCGTTGAGGCAGGCAGTTGCCTGACGAATGTTTTTGCTCCAACCCGTGAGGGTACCGGTAGGGGACAGTTTGCGCAGCTGCTCTTTGAGCAGCCCGTATGTGACATGCCCAGGCTATTCCTCGCTCTCCAGCCCAATCTTGAACGTCATTCCCTGTAAAATGAGTGCCCTGATCACTTTGGATTTCCACCGGGGGACCATATAACCCAATCAAGTCTTCTAATGCCTTAATGGTGTGAGCCTGGGTAGCTGCGGCACAGGAGTGGGTGTACAACAGACGAGAGCAGGCATCTACAGCGGTCAGGACATATCTATCTGTGCCGCTGGCTCTCCGGTAAGGGTCCAATATAATCAGTTTGCCACACCTCCCCAGGCTTTTGCCCTCTGCGGATATACCCCTTTTTGGTCCGCAACCGCTGCGGAGCTAAGCGGGTGCAACGGGGGCAACGCTGCCAGGCCCCTGCTTGTGCCGCTGGCAGCTCCCGCTCCGTGCACGCTGCCGGCGGGGCAGTGGGTGTCGCGGGTCCCCCCCGCGCTCTCCAGGCTGCTCGCCGCGCTCCCCCGCCCCCGGGGGCTGTGCGCTGCTCCGGCTGCAGCTGCAGCCACCGCTCGAGCAGCTCTGCGCTGGGTTCGCCGCCCACCTCCCGCCATGGTACGCCGGCTCGCAGCAGGTCTCGGAACATAGTGCCGCGACTGGCCCTTTCTTTCCGTTTCACGTTTACCCGCCTGTTTCCCGACTTCCCATCTCTGCTAACAGAGGACGCCTCTGCTACCCGAGACAGCAGCGCTGCGACTTCCCCCACCGTCCCGGTCCCACCCCCAGTCACAGGTAGCACCATCGCTTTAAGATGGGGAGGGGCGGTTCGCAGCGCCTTAGTCCGGACGGTTTGCTCATGGGGATCTGGTCCGGTCCCGTAAACTCGGGGGAGTAAATTCCGGGCACCATTCCTGATTGCCGCAGCTGGCTTATCCCTGCCGCGATAGTAGTCCACCCGGCGAGCCCGCCATAGATGCCCGCGGCGGTCGGCCGGGTTGACCGCGCCGCGCCCAGCACCCACTGCATTAGGGAGGGCGGGGGGGACGTTGCGGCTTTGCTGCTGCGGGGCGCGGAGGGTGTTGCGCGGCCTGGGATCCTGGGCCAGAGCCCCCGTCCCATCGAGTTCCCCTCTAGGGAAATGAACCGCCTCTGCCCCATCGTCCCACAGCCTCAACAGCCCCTCTAACAGCCCTTCACGGGGCTGCTGCCGGTAGCGCCCCTGCACATCCTGCAGCTCTGATGCTTTAAAATCGCGAGTAGTTGTGGTCCCTCGCAGACTGGCTGCGCTCGGCCCGGTGAGCCGCTGCTCTGCCACCGGCCGGGCAGCTGCCGCCCCCTCGTGCTCGGTGTCCGACTCCGAGCTGGGGGGCGCGTCGGGGTCCCAGACGTTGCCGTCCCAAGTTTCCGGCTCCCAATCCGCTTTTCGCACCAGTGCCCGCAGCGCCAGGGGACGGACCTCTCGCCGCCCTCCCTGTCGCCGCCGGCGGTTTGCACCGCGGGCGGCCACAGCGGCACACCGGTGCTGCAGCTTCTCGGCTCGACCCGCGGTTGCAGTTGCAGCCTCCTGGGTCAGCTGGCGAGCCTCCTTAGCGGCTGCGAGACCGCTTTCCAACTGCCCGTTTCGCTGGCGCTGCCTCAGCAACGCCTCGCCCAGGGCGCGGAGCGCAGTCAGTAGGATCCACCCCAGATCCCCCGCTGCCTTTCACGCCGCCAGCCCCGCTTTTCCAGCCGGAGCTTGGAGACCAGCTCCACGAGCCGCTCTGGGGATCCCCCCGGCTCACTCTCTCACTCCAGCCGTGCTGCGGGGGCGACCCACCCCGCCAGCTTGCGAGCCATGGGTGCCCACCGACCCGCAGCGGGCCACCCGGGAACGCGGCTCCCAGCCTCCCCCTTGTCCTCTCGCCCCCAAAGAGGCATCTCCGCACCGGTATCCTGCCGACTACGCCAAATGTGACCGCAAGGCGGGAAATGGAGGGTCGGATACCAGCGGAGAGAGACACTCGAGGCACGCGAGGGGTTAAACGGGGTAGATTTAATGAAGGCCTTAGACTCCAAGCTGCACGGGGAGCCCTGGGAACCACACCGAGGGGTCGCCGATGGGAGGCTGCTGGAGGCATAGGTCGGATGTGCAGATCAGACACCAGGCGGGACTCATGGGTTGGATGCACGGATGGGACTCAACTCGTTGTTCCTAAGGGCCCCTAAGGGCCAGTCACTGACTCCTCGCCAGGTCTTCCGCAGGTGTTCTCACTACACCTACCAAGTCGGCGACATTTAGTGTTTGGGGTTTGAGTGGGGGAAAAAGAAGGATGGCGGATGGGGGTTTCTACATCACACTACCCAGCAACTGCAGCACAAGGATTTTTCCCACAAAACACCAGCTCGATCTTCACCATATAGCTGGTGAGGGCAATGCTAAATATCTGGTTGACCGAGTGGGCATGAAAGTGTTGAGCATACTGGCCAGCAGCTGTGTCATCAACCAGGACAATGTGTTTCTGGGACAACTGTCCAAGCTCATTGTTATTGTGTTCATAGATAATGACACTTTTAGCAACAATTATGGTAACAACCCTTTCAACTTTAAACATTATGATGTAAACTTTGTGGCCCTGTATGTAGATGGTGAACAAATCCCAGCAAAACCACTGCTGCCTGATTTTGAGAACAGCTTGTGTGTGAGAGAATACATGCAGCTCGTTCAGATGATCAGCAGCCACATGAAAGATCATTCCATGCTGGTTGACAGGGAAGAGTCTGCCCGTGGATATACCCTGTTTGCCTTCACCCTGTCTCCAGACCAAGAACATGCTGATCATTATTCCCTGATTAAAGCAGGAAACTTGAGAGCAGAAGTATGCTTTGCAGGGGCTCTGGCCACCACTGTTAATTATGCTAAAAAGAAACTGGAGACACATACTTTTCAGCTTCATGTGAAGATGAGCACTGAGCAGGTCTTCTGGGCTTTTTTTCAGCAGATTCCTATGCCAAAGAAAAAATTCTAGGCATGCACCTCAGTGACTCCAAGACCAGCGAGTGTGGTTGTGAATACGCATCCACACAATCAGCCTGGAGAGCACTGGCTGGCAATTTTCCTGGCAGATCAGAACCATGCAGAGGTTTTTGACTCATACAACTACCCCCCCCCCCCCCCACCCACGCTCTCGGTCCTGAAAACATCTTGTCCTTTTTAAAACAGAATGCTACCAGCACCAGTTTTGAGAGGAAGCAGCTGCAGCATCTCCTCTCCACAACCTGCAGATACCACTGTCTTTTTCCTACATCACCGTAACAAGGGACAACCTTTTGAACAACTTTTAAAACTGTATTCTAACATTTTAGTACAAAATTACCAGATGGTGATGCATTTTGTGAAAAATGGATACAGAGCTTTCCCCATGACTGAGGCTACTCAAAATATATTTTAAAAGACCCCAACCTGCATCTGTTATAATAATTTTCATAAATGTATTATATAAATAAAACTTACAACCCAACTGAAGGGTTGTGTGTGTGCTTTAACTACCCCCCCCCCCATATTTGTTTATTTTATAAATGGACAATATAGACAGCAAAGTTGAAAGGTTTTATGAATATTTATTTTCAACAGTAAATTTTACAGGGTGTGCCACTGGGCTTTAAGTAGCTTTCTCTTCTCTAGATGACGTGGGTGGTGCTTCTCAGTCACCTTTAGTTGTTCCAAGAGATCCCAGTTCTCTGTAGTACCCATGACAGAGGGCGGGACATTCAGTGCAGCCATGGCTTTCATAAAAATATTCCAACCTTAAGGTATTCTCAAGCCTGGGACTAAATTGAGCAGGCTGGATCCTTTGATGACATCTCCTTCATATACAGAACTCCCCTGGTTGTCCCAAGAAGAAATATGTTTATGTTGCCCCAATTTCCCTAGGAGCACTTGTGCATTCTTCCTATACCGTGGATGCACAGTATCCAACACTTCCTGAACAACAGGGTCAGGGTCCTCAGGAGTCTTTGGGGGAGAGTTTTTCTGATTCAGTTTCATTTTATTCCAGAAAAACAATAATTTATTTCTCCCTTTCCTGATTGGTCTGCTTCTTATGTACCAAATACTTTTGAAGAGCTGTGGTATGTACCTTAGCTTTTCTGCATGCTGTTAAGCCTGTTTTTGGAGAATTTACCTCCTTTCAGCATCCAAAGAGTGGGCCATGTCAGCCCTAATGTCTTCTCTGGGTAGCTGCTCCAGCTGTTTTGCAGATACCAGATATGTATTTTCTGCATAGTCCATTACTGCTTAACCAAAAGCCCCATGATGAGTGGAATAGCAAAACTTAGAAGAGGGCCAATAAACCCACTGGCTTGCTTCACCAGTATCTTCTTTCTTTCGAAGGACACACTCTTACTACCCAGGGTTTAATGAATTTGCACTCCTTTTCCAGCACGCATATCTGGTGGGTCATTTGTGGCATGTTCCCTTTCAAGGTTTTCAGAGCAATTTCAGAAATGGGCTTTATCAGGTCTTCAGAAGCAGTGCAGAGCATTGCTTTACTCTGCCAGAGGGAGGAATGGATCAACAGCTCCAGGAGGGACAGGTTACTCTTCAGACAGTGGAACATCATGCTCCCAAGTCTGTTGGTATGGCTCCTCCCTATTTATTGCTGAGTGCCAGTCCTTTTTTTTTTAATATATAGATGGCTGGCTGCACTAGCATGAAAAGTCTGGTTCTCAGCCTAAAAGCCTTCAGTGCAGAAGTGTTTACATCGACAACCAGGTACCTGTATGGTGCCTTAGTGGCATTTTAAGAAAAGAACTGGGCCTTGCCAGAATATATCTGCCTGGCCAGGGACACAACCTAAAGCTTATCTCAGGGGTTCTGAAATAACACCATATATTTTGTGTTCAGGGTGACAGTGTGGCTCTTTTTGCCCTGGCAAAAAACATTCTGCACAATGTACAGGATGCTAAGATTCCTGTGAAACACATGCTCAGTAAATGCTTTCTCAATTTCTGCTCTCACAAGCAATTTCATCAAATGATCACTCACAACCATGTTTATTTTATTAGGGAGAAATAAGCAATTATTGATAAGACTTTCAGGTAAGTCCTCCCCAAATTTGATAGGATATTTACAGAGCAGTTCCCTGATAACAGCAGTTGCCAACAACTGTAAGACCACACAGTATTCTCAGGCATAACAGAAAGCCAGCGGTCGGCATTCCCCAAAAGACTTTTTACAGAATAACTTTTCCCACAGTTGCGAGGCCCTGCCAGAATAGCGGGAAAGGGGTGCCTCCAGCGCATGCCCCTCATCAAAAGCCATAGGAGAGGCTGCTAAAATTTTTAGTCAGTAACCTTCTGTCATAGACTACCTTCTGTGCCTTCCGCAGGGGCCTGGTTTCTATCGTCCGCTTCTGCTTGTTCCTGACGATAGAGCGCTGCCCTATCACGATCTTTCTAGGGTCACTGTCTGAATGTATGCCGTAGTCCACCATAAGGTCTCTCAACACCTCAAAATTGATCTTTTCTCTGTTTGTTGCATTTAGAGTGATGCCTTTAACTTTTAAACAACACCTCTCCCCAGACTGCAAGTAGCCATGGGATTTGGTGCCTGATGTCACAGACTTGGCAATGTGCTCATCTGGCGGCAACTCGCTCAGCAACTCACCTAAATAGTCATTGAGATGGGGGTTCCAGTTGTCCAGGAAACTCATAAATATCACAAAGCTTGTGTCATGATAAAGGCAATGGTCTTGCAGGGCATCTAAGAGATCGCAAAGATGTAGGCACACATATGCTGTGGTGAAGCAAGCTCTAAAAATGTTAGTATTGCGCTCCAGGGTCACGTGTCCTTTGGCATGCTTCCACGAGACAGTGGCCGCATTCTCATCGACAAAAGCACAGGAGGACACATCATAAGCCAGAGAAAAGAGGTAACCATACAATTCATCTGGTTCTCTTACAATGGTGGTGTTGGGAAGGTTGGATCTCTGCCCAAATCCTCTCCCCCCCCCCCCCCCCCGAGAATTTAAAAACAGTTTGGCAATTCTGCATTTTGCAGGGTTTTTCTTCATATGTTCAGGCCGCAAAATGACGTCTTCTTTCTGCCTGTAATCTTTGATGCATTTAGCTTGTTTGTCAGCATGCGTGCACCAGACTGGGTAGCCTGAAGCTTCCTGCTTCTGGCAGAGGTATGATTTTATATAATCTGAGAAAAGACTGTTACTCATAGATTTCACAGACCCTGTAGCCCTTTAGCCCTTCTCCAGAGCCTTGTTCAGTTCTGGGGCACACCGGGTGCCCACAAGGGCGTTTTCTTCATCGCTGTGGGTGCAGAGGGCCTGGCAGGTTTCAGCACAAGTACGGCACAAGGGAAGCAACAGCTTGCCATTTACCCTCACGGGAAGCACAGGGAAAAAGAGCCCATGAGGTGGGGACACCTTTACTTCGACCATCCCAAAGGAGGCCGTCAGTGTGTCAAAGCTCTCAAAAATAACTAACTTCAGGGTGCCCAAGAGGGTGTTGTTTTGTTTTGTTGGTGAAGGGATAGAGGCTAGTAAAACCGCAGTAATGTATCTTTTCATCGGGGGTGGCTTTGTAATACAGACAAATGGCATTTCTCTTGCCACTAAAAAGCGCATCGCTGGGGATCAGCGGTGCAGGCAGTTTGGTCCTGGCTAAGAAGTCTGTGAGCTCGCCATCCGATTGTGTCATAGTGACACACTCATGCTCCCATACATGTGATTGTACACTGTCTGACAAAGCTCACAGAAAAAGTTTCTCGCCCCAGATATCCTCCTGATGTCCCTAACAGCATAATAATGTTCATCATGGAAAAGGAGGAAACAGGTCTTGAGATATTTAAGACTGTTGCTTGGCTTAAAAATCCCCCAACCCTTTTTCCCCTCAGACAGGAGAATGACACATATATTAACATGTAGCAGATCCTCACACAAGGGAATGTCACTCAGCGTGACCTTCCTGTGCAGGGACCACCCCAGTTTGTCATGTAGCTCTTTTGCACCATTTAGCGGTTCTGCATGTCAGACACCTCACCTCTGTAAGCGCTGTGAGACTCCCTGCAAATAGAGGTTATTGTCACTGTTATTTAGATCAATTAAATAGCACCACTTTTTGTCAATAATTTTAGAATGGAGGATAGACTGTAGGGTTCTGCATGACTCACCCCCAACGGCTTTTGCATTAATGGTAGCCAAGTGGAAAGTCTGATCAAAACACAGCTCTCTCTGTAGGAGAGTACTGACCCAGTCTAACAATTTCTCTGCATTCATATTGCTTAAATTAATAGTGGGAGAATATAAAGAGCTGTGCATGCTGACAGCTTCAAGATGGAGTTGAGCATGCCCCATTGGGGCTATAGAGTGCATTGGATGGTTTGTCTGGGGGGGGGGGAGTGGTCATAGTCCTTCTGAGTTGGTGGGGGCAGAGTCTCCTCTGGGGGGGGGGGGCAAAATGCCCCAGAAGGCCCCTCCAAGGTTTCATCTTCTGCCCTAGCAGGAGACACAGGCATTAACTTATCAGGTTCAGAGAATCTGTTTGCACTAGAGGGGTCTTGTCATAAGCTTAACTCTTTGCCAAAAATACTCTTTTGCCAGTGCAAAATTAATTTAGCTTTACTAATGAGCAGCCTTCATTGTAACCATGATTTTTGCTTTGCGAGTCTGAGCTGCAGCACCAGACTTATCAACACAACTGTCATTTTTACAAACCTCATTCCGTCTTCCACTCCTCTGTAGTTGATAATAATCATGATTTTTGAGCACTAAAAAAAAAATCCTCAATGTTTCCACCATATTCATGGTGTCTGAGAGCACGTTCAAAGAAACTGCATCCCAGACTGTGTCTTGTTGCTTCCACAGTAATCCCAGTCTAACAAAGCAGCATTGTTCATATCCTCCATTGTCTTATTCACATTGTTGACCTAAGGATAAGGAAACAGCTATAGCACAAGCATGTAGACTGTGATGGTATTGCAAATAACTGTAAATTCACCCACAGCTGTGGCCATTCTTCTGTTTCTTATATGCCAGACCAAACTTCATTTCTCCTTGTGCATGTGGTATTTTTTTTGGAGGTCCCATTGATGCTTTTCCTTATGGTCCCTACACACGTTCCAGTGAATATGTCTTTTTTGTTTTGCAGGGAACACCCTCCCAACCACCCTATGCATGTCTCACTCACCAATATCTTCTATTTCTTGTTCACCAGAACAACGTTCATTTCTTCCCATGCACAAGGTCTTTTTTGGAGGCTCCCATGATGCTTTTCCTTATGGTCTCCATGCACATTTTCCTGTGACTTTGACTGTCCTGGCTTTCCGTTTTTTTTTTTTTGTCTGAAAGGTCGAGTGTATCTCGCAGCACAGAGCAAAGGCCGAAGGCTAACACAGTAATACTGTATGGCCAGCAGACTAGGATGGTTGTGAGAGTCTCTTCTTTGCCTGGTGTTGATGGTTGGTGAGATCCTCTTGATGAGACAGATAGGATTGGCCTCTTTGTTTGGGGTTGGGGATGGAAGGGAGGCCAAGTAAAGAAGAAGGTGGGCACGTGTTAGCCTAACCTTGCTTCTTTTAAAGCACTTTCTTGCTAGTTTGTGTAAGGTATATGTGCCCTAGTTTGCAAGTCATGTTGCCACATGGTTTCTGCTCAGTTCATCTGTTCTTTTAGCTGCTTCAAAAAGTGAATTTATGCCACCAAAGTTCCCCACTTCCCCAGGAGCATAGTAAATGTTTTTTAACAGGCACACCAGAGTAGAGATGTCTAGTAACATGCTACTAATAAGCACTGACAAGGGGATGGGAGGAGGGGCCCTCTTGATGAGAGACAGAAAGGATCGGTCTCTTTTTCCTTTGGGGTTGGGGTGGCTGGAGGCTTCTTGATGAGACATACAGGCATGCCCCCCTTGCCCCTCACCCTCTTCACCTCACCCCCACCCAGACACACTAGAACATATGCCACAGACTTCTGGAATGGAGATGCCCAACTGTAAGCTCATTTGCAGGTGTGGAAAATCAGGACATGTCACTCCACAAAAAGAATCAGGCCCCCCAAAATCGATTTCAGTCATGATTGAAAATGCTTTATTAACCAGGTGTCAGGGGAATGGAATGTGGAGGGGTTGCCTGACTGGCATCTTCATACTTTTTCTATTTTTTCTTTCTTTGAAAGCTGCTGTCTTTACTTTGTTTCTTTGAACACGGCTGTGACAAACAGGAACAGGAACAGTTCACATAAGTAATGCTGTCTTCTATCTGATCAGCCAAGCTCAGTTTTTGAACATGCTCTATAAAATCAGCATCAGCTTAAGGATAAGGAAACATATTTTGCACATACATGTAGGGCATAACAATACTATAAATAACCCTGAGTTCACTCCTGGTAACTGTCTGCTAACTCAAATGTACATATATGTGTGGAGAAGACATTCTACTGTAGGATATTAAGATAGGGTATATGATCATAGCAATACTGTTTTTTATATATAAATATATATATATATATATCGATGAATGGGGTGGCCACCATTTCTGACATACCAGCAGTTCTTTGTTGCACATGTATAACTTTTTGCTTGCATTAACTTTGGATGTTTTCCGTTATTATGCTCTATACTGCTGGAGTGCCCTGTGTATCCTTGGCCCTCTTTCTTTGTTCCATTGGTATGTGGCTAAAAATAAAGTAGTAGAGCTGAAATAAGAAGTATTTTCATGATATTTCATAAAATGGTATACTTATTTATTAGTAAGCTGGGTTTGGGCACTTGGGTTTTTCTCTTTGTGACTTTATGACCAACAGTATGCAGCCATCTTAAAAGTAAAGTGTTGTTTCTTATAGCAGTAGGAACAAAGCTATTACAGAAATATCTTAAACTTTGTTGTTGCTGTTTTGATGTGCATTTGTGTTGTAACTAAAAGCTTATTTTTCCCTTTATGGTAAGCTGGGCAGACCAAGCTCTATCAAAGCCCAGGTTTTTCAGACTGCTTCCCCTGATCATCTGTTTCTCTAAGCACTGCTCTAGTTCTTCTGTTCTTCATTGCTCTTAAAAGTTGACCCCTCCAACCAAAAAGATGATTGGGCCATAATTCTCAGAACCAAAATTTCTAGCATTGTCCCTTAACACCTTTCTAGCATTCACTCAGAGGTGGCTTAACTTGAACAACTTTTTCATCCCATCTATATCTTCCAGATAGATACAGTGTTAAACAAGCCAGTGTACAGTATTCATAAGTTATCACCAGTCTGTCCTATCACTTTTCCCCTATCACCTAAGTGTATCAGTTTTCCCTGCCAAACCTGATCTGGTCTGTGATCCTGGTGTTATGCCAACATGTACTTTGATAACTGTGCTCATGTTGAGATTACTTTTAGCATAAGCCATTTCTTTCCTATGCTGACTACAGATCATTACAGTTTATTCAACAAATTTGAAATGGAAGAAGTGTAATGCAGAAAACTAATAGCACTAATAGCTCCTTTACAATCAATCCCCCCCTTTTTTTTTTGGTGGGGGGGGGGGGAGGAAGAGGGAGGAAGGGGGATTATTGGCTTGATAAAGAGTATTACTATTCCAAAGGAAATTCAGAAGTAATGTGCTAATGTGAACGTGATCACCCCCCCCCCGACACACACACACACACACACACACACACACACACACACACACACACCGGGGGGGGGGGGGGAGGAGGAAGGATTTCCTGAAATTCTTATCTTGTTTTTTAAAATTGTTTTCTGGCAGTTGCTTTGTTAGCCCTTAAGCCACCGATAGCATGTCAAAGATTATACTTTATTACTACTTTTATATGAGGCAAGTTAAGTGAGTGTGAACTACTGACTTCTGCATGTTTATTTTTTCAATATTCTATAGCTAGTGTTGGTCCTGGCCCTATTATGAATGGTTAGGGATTCAGTCTTTTCTGACCAACCTATTTTGAAAGCTTTTATGCATCATTTCATCCATGCCAGTGTTTCAACTATACACAATTTCAGGTACACACAAGTTGCAAAGAAGAAATATGCACTGTCCAAAACCAATGTATCATTTCAGTGTAGTTGATAAAGACATTTGATATATGCTGCTCTTGCAGTTTTCAGTTGCCTTCATCTGCCTTGGGGTTCATTGTCATGCAGTCATTGCATGTGATTGTCATAGCATGCAATCTGTCATTGCTCACAAATGTGGTAGAGGTGTGTGCTAAATTTGAAACATCTATCAGGGTATTGTCTTTGTTATGGTTTACTAGTTATCTGAAACTGGAGAGCCTACGTGCTACTTGGGAAAGAATGACATGAAGCTGATTTTGGTAGCTAATCACTTTGTAGTCTTCCTAAATGAGATTATTGAAAATCAGACTCCATGAGTATGTAGCTTTGATCTATTTAATTTATTTCCCTGATTATTAATCCAAGATGCATTATTTTACCGGACAGACAGCTTATTAAAAAGTTATATTTTTTTTCCAATCTTAATAATATGCCTGCCTTTGAACACCGAAAAAAGTGTTCCTTTATTTAATTCTTGAGAATAGCATGTTTTGAGAGTGGGGAAAGAAAGGC
This sequence comes from Dromaius novaehollandiae, assembly GCF_036370855.1. Classification (NCBI taxonomy): domain Eukaryota; kingdom Metazoa; phylum Chordata; class Aves; order Casuariiformes; family Dromaiidae; genus Dromaius; species Dromaius novaehollandiae. The sequence goes on from NW_026991498.1 coordinate 135,389, forward strand.
AGCATGTTCACTCAACATGTAATCAGACTGAGTGTTAGTAGCTGTCAGTGTAAGTTATCATAGAAATGCATTCATAGGTTTGCTATTCCTAAAATGGATTAAACCCAATGGACACTCATAAAAGGTACATCTTCACAGCTTTTGAAACTGTTCTCTAAAGTGTTTTGCAGTCACTGAAGTGACATTTTAATTCAGCAATTACTTTTGATACCCAGAATGCTGTGTTTTCAGTGCAGAATATCTGAATATATGAATTCAGAACATATGTTCATAAAAATACCTTCATTTCATTTCATTACATTGATGGATATTCAATTCTCCCTGTTGACTGAGTCTTTTGTTGGTTTGCTTTAATTTTGGAGACGTTTAGGAACTTCTCTTAATGCTTGTTATGTTTGTTTAAAGAAAAGCTTTGACTTGCAGTTCTGTTGTATTTTCTGCTTTAAAAGGCTGAATATTTGAGCCTTGCTTTACTGCAGCTATCCTTTTTTTTTCTTTTTCTTCTACACTGAGTCTGTTGAATAATTTTTCATGCTATTTTTCTGTGGGGCTTTTCCCATTTTGCTCTATTGTTTTTGCACAAACTTGAAGGCAAATAATAGCAACAGGTAAATTATTCATGGCATAATAGTGCAGATATGGTGGCAAGGTTTGAAAAGTGAAATTCCCCACAGGGCGCTGTGTGAGGTTCTGTCAAATGCTGCAGGGAAATCACTGAAGTTTTCATTAGAATACATTGCTCCCTACAGAGAAGAGACTTGGGGAACCTGACAAATCTCACAAGGGAAAATCATACTGTCTAGTCTAGATGTTTGGCTTAATTCTTCAGCCAGACCTGTACCACTGCTGAGCATCTTACTGCTTTTTTCAGTGCCTCAAAATGCCAAACAGAAAGCTATTGTATTGACTACTCAATGAACCATCATACAGATCTTAAAAGATGAAAATATGCCAAATGAGAATGAAAGGCTGAATAGGAACAACCATGCCTCATTACTGTGTTAGTGTATATGTGTAGTCTTTTTCTTCACTATACAAAATTGATTGAACCTGTTGTGCTGAATAGCCTACAAGGTAGTACTTGTGGCCTGATAGTCTTTGAGCTTTTTACAAAGTAAGATGAACACAGAAAACGTCATTGCTGGCAACAGTATGTCTAACCCTTAGAATTACTAGCTGAACATTCTGAATGTCATTTAATACAAATGTCTTCCTGAATTTTCAAGCAGTGAAACACAGGCTCATTAATGTATGGACTGCTCCTTTTTAATCTCAAGGGTACATTAGTCATGGAGGTAAATGTTGACATATAAATTTAGCAGGTATATCAAAGAAATGTTATTACAGAGCATAAATAAATGTAAAACAATTGAGATTGGTAGGGCCCAAACCTGATGCCAGAAGGAGTAGGCTTGGGAGAGGCATATAGGCTACCCTTATTTTGTCCAGCAAAAAATCTCTGCAGCAGGTAATGAGGTTAGCTTTGTGAGGATATCTGGCAAACAGCTATTCAAAATAAACAAAAAGACCAGACAGTGATGAGAGGAGAGAGAACAGGGTGGAGAACCCAGACAACCTAATCCCTCTGAATTAGCTATGTCTAAAACCATCAAAGGTGAACAATTAAAGCCTGGTCTGTGTTGCAAAACCCAGTAAGGTGATTCAACAGAAGAAACTTTCTGGAATGCTGTACAAGAGGAGACTATTGCATAATGGGTTATAGGACTTATGGGATACCAGGGTAGGGGAGTTTTGGGATTGAACAAGAAAATTTTGGGATTCTACAGAGCTTATTATGGGATGTTTAGGGGAAGGATCAAGCTGTCTGAGCATGGGATACCAGAGAGACTGGGGGTCTGGGGATGGACACTGCAGAGACCCATGAAGGGTGTTGTCCCTGAGCATCAGTCATTAGAAACAGCATCAGGTTATTCATGCTCTTTATGTTTATGTGACTACCTGTAAAGGTACTGCTCGCCTGTGTGTGTTGATCTGTTTGTGGCCAGGCATGTCTGTATTCCTGTCTGCACGTGTATATCTTTCTGTGACTATTGGGAAATTGTGCTCAGCCTTGCTACTGACTGGACCTGAAAATGGGTGTAAAGATCAGCTGCTGATCTCAACCAGCCCAGGAGGGGGAGGAATCCCCTTGGTCCTGCAGTTCACCAGATTTGGCTACTCTTAACAAGCTTGTGAAATGTTTGTGCCCCATCTACAGAACAAAACCTGGTCTTTGCTCCAGAGATCTTGCTGTCTAAATCTAAGCTCTAAAAAATGAATACAAACAGATACATGATCACACAAAAGAAGTTAATTTGCATGATGGACAGAAGTCATATGCATCAGCACTCTAGTCCTTGTCAAAACTTAAGTGTTGTGGCAAAGAGGAATTGGAAAGAGAACAATGAAATAACTTAGTGAATATTTAAGGAGAACTTGCACCTAAGAGTAACCACACGGAGAAAAGTGTGAAGGTGCTTAATTTATATTTAAACATGTGACCCATTATCTGACTGTATCTAATGTGGCATCAGGTGCATAGCAAACCATCGGTTTAATCCTATGTGGCCAGTACAGATGCAGTGTTCTGTAGGGTAAACATTACCTAAGCCACTCACTACTTCCACTCCAGTCATCATAAATTTCCACCCCTCAGGGGTACGTATCATGGGTCCGATATAATCTTGCCAAGTACCCCAAAGGACTTTTCCTTCCCTAAGGTTTGCTTGTTGTTGACTTTTGACAAGATACTCTTTCATTTCATTACAAAATCTACAGGTTCTCACTACATGAACTGCTTGTTGCTTAGTAGTCAGCCAACCCTGTCTTGCTGCATGATGATAGAGATCATATGCTCTAGTGTGTCCCAACCATTCATGCAGCCATTTACCTCACCATTCAGTACTCAGGGGGGGAATCCTGACACATTTATACTGGCTAAGTGGTCTGTAACACAGAGTTCCCCCTAGCTTGTGCCCAGGCAATCCACTGACTCACAGCCATGCTGGCTGAAGCAGGGGGTCAGATCCAAAGCTGCAAGGGTTACGTTATGGAAATTAGGCTCACTGGCCACCATAACAGGGTCCGACCCTAGGTTCCCGCTGAGAAGTTCAGAGCCAAATCAAAGCAAATTAAATAATTAAATTTTAATGACACGCGTGCCATAATTACAGCTCGAGCTGGGTGCCTCCGAAGAGGGACCCCGAACAAAGAAATCCCTGGGCAATTATAGCTTTTTCAACTTAAGTTTCCCACCCCTCACGCGGTAGTTCAGATCAATAGTAATTTTTAGGTCTGGGGTCTCCTGCTCCTTATTGGGTCTCATCGTTGTTCCTAGGCAGGCTGTTTTTCTCCCTTATCTTTACCGTTGCGGTTTCTGCTGACGGATGTGCCTTCGTTCCTTGTTGGGTCCTGCCGTTGTCTCTCAAGGTCCTGAGAAGGAGGAGGAGGAGGTGATTCTAAATCATAACAATTAATACTGCCCCAGCAGTGAGAGGAGGCTTTGTCCCTCAAGGTCCTGATGCCCTGCACAGGCCTTATTTCAAAGTCTTGACACCCTCCCTTTTGGAGTGTGAGACACAGGAACGCAGACTGCTTGTAGCTTCCTTATCTTCCCAGCTTGAACCAGCTCTGAGGCCCTTTTCTTACTGGACTAAGTAAAAGTTCATTATTTTATCTAAGTGCAGCCTAAGGCTTCAGCAACTTTAGCTACTCATGCTAAGTTTTATATAAGTTGTGCTAAGCGGCTACCTCTAGACAGTTTCAGTTCGCTATTCTTTAACAGGTTAAACAGTGAGGTTCGCCTAGCCGTGCCTAAGGGTGAGTCAGGCAGGAGCTGCTGGCAGTAAAGAAGAGTAAATGGGCTTGAGTCAGCAGTCAATCTCAAATGCCTCTGAATCAATTGGACGCGCTCCGGTGCCAGCTCAGGGATCGCAAAACCTATGGTCTACATGGGATGGGAATGCATGATAGTGCAATTCTCCTTTCAGGCAGGATAATACAGTCTCCTTCTGTGGACAACTCCCAGTACCTCGAAAGAGCTGGAAGAGCTTCTGTTAGCCCTTGCTGATCCTGCTCTGGGTGCGATTTCCAAGGTAACAGCTCTCTGGAACCTCTGGCAGCAGCCATTGACTACTCCCCAGACTCAGCTCAGAAAGAACAGCAATCTGTTATTCTCTGCCGGTACTGCCCCAAACAGAGCTTTTAAGCTAAGAGCCCCTTTTTGTTAACACACATATATCTAAAAAGACTCCACAAGAACGAATGTAAGTTTTTCATATAAATATGGAGTCTGCATATAGCAAAAAAGAGAGAGAGAAGTAGAAGAAAAGAAGAAAGGAAGGAAAGCAAGGAGGGCCAAACCAGGGACCTTGACTCCACTCACCACAAAACTTAAGGATAGGTATCTCCTCACTTTACTCATATGAGAAAGTGAAGCACTCTCTCTTGCTCTCGCTTGCTCTCTCTCTCACACACACATTTTCTTTCTCTTTTCCTAATGCTTTCAGAGACTTCTATATTTAGTGAGTCATCCTTGCTGTAAATTTCTTTAAATTGTAATTGGATTATCCCAGATTCTGGGAGACTGCTTTGTCAGAGGAATTTCTGGGAATACAGCCCCTGTTTGATAAAATTGAGAGTTGCTAAATTAAGAAAGGACTGACTGAAGGTATGATTCTTTGTTCATAGTAAAAATCCAGCAACTATTTGCAAGGAACCCTATAACAAAATATGTGTGCTTGTACATTCCTGTATTTTATTTCTGTGAAATAAAACTCTGAATGTATCAATACTGTGATCTGTGAGTCTCATTGGGAATTTGGACCTTAGCCTGCATGCTTGCTACCCTCAACCTTAGAGATCCCAAATGTGTAGGCACCATTTGAGCTAATTTCCCCAAATCATTTTCATTTTTGCACTCTGAGTGTGCATGTGGCTCCTAGTCACATGCAAAAGCCCTACATATAACAGGTTGGCCATATTATTCCATTTTGCCGCCGGAGTGGTATTTTTCTGGCATGCTTCTACGTACCCTATAATAATAGGATAGGAGTTAGCAATATCATATATTCGCTCCCAAAATTCCATTCCCCAAACATTTTGATTCCCTATCTGCCAGTTGCATTTTGCCCAGTTTCCTAGCCATTGTGTAGCACCAGCCCAAATGGCATAAGAATCGGTGTATGTGGTCTGTGCACCATTTCTGAGAGCTAGCACTATGACGTAGAGCTCTGCTAATTGAGCAGAACCTTCTATTCATTTGGTTACTGCACGTTTATCAGCTACGGACACAGCAGCAGCTGTTCCTTCCAACTTACCCTGTATTTTACGAGCACTTCTGTCAGTAAACCAGACACCATCTGGCTGACAGGGGTCGAATTCGGGGGCATCTGTGATAGGAGAGCACAGAGGCTCCATGTATTCAATGGGCATTCCTATACACTCTATAACTTCAGTAACTTTGTTCTCCTTAGTTAAACCATCTGCGGTTATGCGACAATGGATATACAGTGCCCATCTTTGTACAGTAGTCTTATGTGCTACCCCTAAAGGCAGTGGCTTACCAGCAAGAATGGGTTTGAGAATGGGTATTGGCACATGCAATTTTATACTCCTTCCTTGGGTCAAGGGTTCAGTTGCTACCAGCCCATCATAAGCTGCTAATAGCACCTTTTCAAAGGGCAAGTAATTGTGCAGAGCATTTTGGCATGATTTGGAGCCAAAAGTAATAGGGCATTCCTTGGAATTGGTAGGACCTTGTTGCCATAGTCCCCACCAATATCCCTTCTCTCCCACCTGGATATGTAGCAAGAGGGGCCACATAGGCCAACATGGATGGGTCCCAGTGATTGATATACACTCATGTTTTCCTTTAAAAGTTCTAGGCTTTTTCCTTCTTCAGGTCCATTCCCTGATTGCATTTTTCTTTAGTAAGTTATAAAGTGGTCAGGCTATTATACTAAATCCTGGAATACGCACCTTCCAAAATCCTAAAGTCCCTAGCACAGCACATAATTCTTTCTTATTTTCAGGGATGGATAATTGTTGGATTTCTTGTAGCACTTCAGCGGGGATTGCTTTTCTCTATCCATCTGACTCCTAAAAAGGTTACTTCCTGACTGGGTCCTTGTTTCTTTTCTTCTGGTACCTCTAACCCAATTGACTGTAAATGTGTTATAATAGTATCCATGGCCTGTTACAGATTTTGCAGAGTGGCCACCTATTAGGACATTGTCTATATATTGTACAACAGTGACCCCTTGTGGTAATTTTAACGTTTCTAGTTCTTTAGCCAATCTCTCATGAGCAATGGTAGGACTATGTTTAAAGCTCTATGGTAAGCAAGTAGAAGTATATTGGAGTCCCTGCCAGGTAAAGGGAAGTTTCTCCCTATCTGCCTCTGGTATTGAGATCATAAAAAAACATATCTTTCACATCTATAGTCGCCATCCATGGAAAGGTGTGTTCATTAAGACAATTGGCTATATCTGTTACACTGTGAACAGCTGCAGTAAGCAGTTCAGTGGTAGCAGTCAGGGCTCTATAATCTACCGTTAGCCGCCACTTGCCATTAGGTTTCTTTACAGGCCATACAGGAGGGGAATGAGACTTGATAACGATACCCCATTCTTCCAGCTGCTTTATCAATTCAGTAACAGGATGGATGGCATCAGAAGGTAACTTGTACTGTGGAATATTAATTAGCTTGCTGTGTGGTAGGAGAGCAGCCATCCGTAACAAACTCACAGTTAAGGGTACATCAATGCAGGGTAAATTGTGGGGCAAAGGGGGTGGTGTCCCCATTTCCCATTTTCCCCATGAGTTCACCCACGACTGGCCCTTCAATACATCCATACCTAAGCTATTGCAGGGACCTAAGAGCAAGGTCAGGTGAACTGCCCATCCATTAGACAGAATTAATTTAGCCTGGACCAGGGGGTGGGTAGTGACTTGTCCATTAACACCTACAATAGAAACCAACTGTTTGCTAAGTGGAGGTTGCCCTTTGCAAGTGTCCTTATTTACCATTGGGATTTGGGCTCCTGTGTCAATAAGGAATGATGTAAAGTAGCAATCATTAACTGCGACCATCATCTTGGGACTTGAATTCTTAGAAGTGGGTGTAGCAGCCACTAGTACTTCCACTGACTCAAGCCCTAGTTTCTCACATGTTCACAGTCTAGATTCAGTGCTGGTAGATTTGGCCATCTCCCCACGCTCACGTTCCTGGTATCCTCTGGCTCCCTAGTCATTACTTTCTTAAATCATTTGTCATCTCCCCCATCCCCTGATCCAGGTCCCAGAGGATTACCATGAGGAGTTAATGAGGGAAACCTGGCCAATTGCTGTAAAACAGGAGTTGGCAACCCATTTAACTCTTTATCTAAACACAATTTCCATAATTTCTTACCTTCGGTAGTGACTGAGGGTGCTCCCCAATTTCCCCGTTTTGATTTCTCCGTTTGCATAGGGACAGGCTGGCTCTTTCCCATTGCATTTACTTTAGCTGATGTTCTCCACTGGCTTTTATCTTTGGTGATGTATAGTGGTAAATCAGCTAACATACATTGGAGAATCTCTTGGAAGGTGTTGCCATTTAAGCCTGCCTTAACAGATAAGGCTAATGATTTCAACACTCCCTCTGCTCCATTTACTATGGGGCAGAGATGTCCTGGCTCACAAATAACCATCCAGGGATTTAGTTAAGTGGGAGGAGGCTGTCTGGCACCTGGGGCAATGGGTGCTGGTCCTTCCAATCCAGCTAAAATGGCAATTTTCAGCAAGGCAGTTTGTAAACTGGCTGCTGAGTTCCATGGCCATGCACTTTTTCCCCCACAATCAGTAGGATGTAAAGCGTGTCCCCAACGTAAAGCGCAAGTCCATAAAGAACTTGTAATATTGGGCCCTGCAGTATCTAACAGTATTCCTGAACCTAATGCTAATGATGGAGCTTCATCTGGGGTAAGATAGAGCTGGTTGGCTCTGGCTGTCCAGATTGGTGCTAGCCATCCCACAGGTGTTGAGCTTGGTATCTCCCCTCCAGATCTCTTAATTCTAAGTCAGTAAACCCTGTAGTAGTTGTTACAGGAGGCAGGTGGGTTTTGTGCCCCCATGGGTGCACCCTGTTGTTCAGTCTTGATTACTGGTGCCAAGAGGACAGGAAGAGAAGAAACATCCCCTTCATCACCTGGCCTTGAGGGACGAGAGTCAGAGTCCAATAGACCCCAGATATCCCCATCCCAATCGTCATTGTACATGGCGCAACAGACTTTAACTGGGTCTACTGTAGTAGCTTCCGGCAACCTTCTCCTGCACCCCTCAGCTGGGGCTGGAGTTTTGACTCAAGCAATTTATTTTGCATTTCTAATTGTCTACACTTTACCTCCCACGTATTCTTTCCATTTTTCTCCTCCTCATTCTCTTTTTTCAATCATATGAACTCCCCCTTCAATTCATCAATCTTATCAGTGGCTGCTCTAAGACAAGTGCCTAGTAGCCAGCACAGAGCATCTTTCCCTTTTCTCTTCTTTAGCTTACAAGAAGCTCGCCATCAAACTCATGCCAAATTCCTTCAGCATTCATGCAGTGGCTCTCAACCCAGGACAGAGTTTTGCCGACCCTCTTTCTCAAATTTATCTGCCAGCTGTTGCCATTCACTCTTTAGTTTTTCATTTGTGGCCATCACACACACACACTCTACATCCACATGTGAACAATTGCCCCAATTGGCACAGCAAATAACTTTGTACCTGCCAACAGAACACGTCCAAAAGAGATCCCACTTTTTACACCAATAATATGTCATGGTTTGTTTTGATCTCTCAAATTTACAGGACAGTGTACTGTGTGAAACAAACTTTATTTTTACAAGCTCATTAGGTAAAAAACCAAACAAACAAGGGGTTAATCCCTTCTCTATAGACTAGCCTAAATTGTTAATCCTCTAGTTTCTTAAATCACTAGTTCACTAATTTGCACACTTATGAGCAAAATAGCTACCTAACCATTGGTGAGAGTGCTCATCCTTCCTCCTCCGTCACGATGTGGGCATCCCCTGAATTGCACCGGGGAGCACGAGAGCCTCAGCAGTCCAGCTGCTGTTGAATCCGCTTCAAAGGCTGTTTAGGTGAGCTGATGTATTTGTACCTTTGTACCTTCCTACCTTTGGTCTACACCATCCCTATTGATCGTTTCAGTTACTGGGCAAGATCTTGCTTAATTCCAAAGAGTTTCAGTCTTATCAGGTGTTAACAAGCAGTTATTTATCTGCAAGGATAGCAGACCTCATTCTTTCTGTCCTTGAGTAGCTGGTGTATGTGTTGCTCTCGCTTCAGCCTAATGGTGCTGCTCCCAGCAGACACCAGGCCATAGCATGAGCTCTGTATTAGGCCCAAAGCCTGAGCAGGAGTCGAGTGAACAGTCGCAGACAACACATGCACACATGTATGTGCATGATTTTTACCTCTGATCACAGTTCAAAACAATAATAATCCCCTCCCCCCCCCCCCCCCAAAAAAAAAACCATGGGCAAAAACACCCAAAACTCAATTTGGCAGGTAATTAATCCGAAAGATGACTGCCAAACAGAAACATAGTTAGCAAAGTAGTGAAAGCAGCACATCTCTGTAGGATCAATAATGTGAAGGAAGCTCTCCTCACTTAGAATCCAAATAATCATCAAAAGAAAAGTAAGGGGGCTCATTACTATGACAAAAGTTAAATTCCATGCAGAAACGTCTTTAAACAATTAATCCAAAACTTCAACAGCTTCTCTCTACCCCCTTGCCTACATATTCTAATCAAATGGCATTCAAACCATTTACCCCCCCCTCAGAAATTTGTCAGCAAGCAGTGAAGAAGCAATCCTTTCTTTAAATTGATATCCACTTAAAACTTCACAGAGAACTAGATGGCGCAGTTGCATTTCTTTCAGTTGCAGATTCTATTTAGGCCATCAAAAATGACCCAAATTTATTATCAACTTGTTCAGTGACTTATGTTCTCAGTAGATATATATACAAATATTAACAAAAACATGCTATCTCAGTTTGTATCTTTGTTGACAGTCTATGCACTAAAGAGTAAATGAATATTGGGGAAAAGCTCTCAAATGTATCCATTATTTCTCTCTCTTGTCAAATGTTTCTCTCTTGTCAAAATGTTTGTTCTGACAGATCAGTATGCAGAAGCTGGGAATGGCACAGTATTATACCTGTGGTGCAGATAAACAGATAATTCCGGTATTTCAGTATCCAGTAGCCTGGTATCTTTGCAAGTTTTTCATATCAAAACCTTTGTTCTGATATGTTTTTACTCTATTGTTACAAGTTTGTGACAAATATTTGAGATAGCGATGAAGACGTGAAATTATAGAGGTCGAGTACCAGTTTAAAAGTCTCCTTAGTACATTTTTATTCTATATCAAGTTGTGGATATAAAAGTTTGGGAAGTTATTTGATTTATACACAAGAAATGTCATTTTAAACAAGAATGTTATTACTTCATCTAAGATTTTATTCTTATGGTAAAGCTTATACTATATCTTTAATACTGAAAAACAGTTTAACCTATGAGAAAGACAGTGGAACAGAGGTGGAAAAAACAGTCTGACAATTTCTCAAATTAATATTAATTAATTTTAAGTTTCTGACATTAAAAAGCATGAATATTTTATGAACAGTGCAATGAGTGTGTAAGAGTGATTTACATTTTGAACAGCCAGCCCCAGAAGCTGTCAAAGGCACAAGATGATGGAAAAGAATTATTTAGCAGATCCCTGCTGGAAAGGCACAGTGTCCTTTTCTGTTACAGCAAAGCTGTCCAGAGCAGAGCAGCAGCCCCTTAGCGGGCACCAAAACGCTCACTTGGAAGAAGGCATGCATCCAAGTGTTTGGGATGGCTTGTAGGCATGCAGAGCTCTGACCTAAAGACTAAAGCTCCCTCGGGGATTTAATTGCCATTTTCTAAAGTGCGGATTCTGGGCTGGAAATGCAACCTCGTCCTTGCACAGCACGAGCAGTGCCTGCGTGCTGGCCCTCGCGTACCCTCTATGAACGTGATACGGCAATCGGTAGCTCCTTCGTGGCAGGAGGACATTCATTACAACAACCCTGCCGTTGCTGGAGAAAAACAACCTCCCCCTCCGTTATGGTAATTCACCTGCAGCTGTTTCCGAGGAGCTGCGCCGCGGGGAGGGGGGGGAACCCCAAACCCTGCTGTTTTACTCGATGCACTTGGGGGGGGGGGGGGAGGGGACGACATAAGGAGAGGAAAACTCCTGTAGGTGACTTTTTCCTCGCTGTCTCGTTCCCCTCTCCCGGGCGGCAAGGGAAAGGGGGTTAAAGAAACGAGGCGATGGGTGGATTTCGGTCGGTCCCCCGGCAGCGGAAATGACTGTGCATCTTACTCTCCCCCTCCCTGGGCCGCGTGAAGAATTGCCTTCGTGTGCTAGCAGCCATCAAGGGTGCTACCTCCCCGTGCAACCCTGGCATTGTCGGAGGAGGAGACCCAAGCCACGTTAGCAAGCGCCCCCCACCCCAGACCCCGCACTCACCCAGCAACACGGTGAATATCGTGCTGAGCTAGAGCCAGCTGTTCTTCAAGAGACCTTTGCAGTCACACCCCTTCTTGTTCTTCTTCATCATGGTGGAAAGGGTGTTGCTGTCCTTCCGCGAGGACTGGAGGTGCTGGGAGGAGGCAGAACTTGTGGAGTATGGCTTGGTCTCCGCTTCCCCTGTGGCTCTGCAGATCCACCCTGGGCTCCACTCTTGCCACCGCTCTGTTCCGTGCTGCAGATTGCTCACGTAGGAGGAGGAGAGGAAGAGGCGTGGGGTGGGAGGGAGCAGTGTAGACACACCTGGCAACCGGAGCGCCTTCCCTCTCGCCTCCCCAGCCTGCCCTCTGCCCGTGCCCGCACTCCCCTACCTGTCTGCCGGGCTGGGTCAAGCTCGGGTTGTTGACTGGTGGGGGGGAAGAAGCTGGATTTCTTTGCCCAGAAGAGCCTGCTTTCTGACTCCTGTTCCCTTCTCCCTGATGTTCACAGTAACGCTTCACTTTTCCAAAGCCTTTTTGTCTTCCGGAGGTAGCATAGGGAGAGCCAGCTTCCTCATATAGCCATGGGGGTGAGGATTAGGGGAGGAGAGGAGGATTGGGGAGCAGAAGTCACAGAGGCACAAAAGCATGACTCCAGAGAGTAAGCAGAAGGGCCCTTCTAAGGACAGGTCTCCTCCATCTGAAAGGTGTCCACAGGGCAGATTGGACATGCTGGAGGGTCATGTCCTCCCCCCTCTCCCAGAGTTACCTTAGGAACATCATCCCTTTAACCCTTCCAACATAAGGCATTGGCCTCCTTGGGAAAGAAAACAAGAAGCTTCATCCTTTGTTCTTAACGTGCATATTTTACTACTTGCACATGTTTTCCCGTATCCTGTTTGTGCAACTACACCACAAGTCTCCGTTTGTCCCTTTGTGGTTGCTATGTGGTTGCATATTATTTATATACCTGTGCCTAGCTGTGTTACAAAATGCTCATATGTTGTTGCTGGTTATGCTATTAGCAGTGTTGCAATGTTACAAAATGCTTATATGCTGTTGTCAGTTATGCTATTTTAGTGTGCTTATGACTGGGATCAAGGCAAGCAAATATTAATTATATCCTGCTTAGTGTGCTTCTACTTTATGGGTGCAAGAGGCCTCTGCTTTGGCTGCACTAAAGATTGAATTCATTTTATTGTATTGATTTGATCAGTTCTAAGACATACACAGGCAAAATTTGCATGACTTTGACCGTGCTGACCAGATAACAAAGCCCTGGAGTAGATTATCAAAGGATGTTGTAGAATCCCCATCACACATACCTCTCCATATGGATTTGTCTGTCCTGGATGGCACACTGGGGATAAAGGCAGACATAAGTCTCTACCAGATTACTATCAACCTCGATGAGAAAAGGAATAACATTGAAATCCACCTGAATGAGAAGCCAGAGCCAGTATTTTTCCCAAACGTTCAAACATAAAGTTAGTTTCATAAATGTATTTTTGAAATCCAAAATAAAAGTAGCTTTATCTTTCAGATGTGTTGAGCACCTGTAGTAAGTTGCCTGCTTTTGTTAAAAATCTCATCCCAATTACCATCAGGCAAATTTAAATTAAAAAAAAGAAAGATATACCTTTCTGAATATGAAGCCTAGTGGTAAAAAAGAAGCAGATGAATAAGTGTCACATTAGTTTAATTAAATCAGAAAATATTATACACTGCTTAAAAGGAAAATTGGCATATGTGGAGAGAGCACCTGCGGGAGATCTGGCGAGGAGCCAGTGACTGGCAGAGGACGTGGTAGCAGCCCCAGAGTGTGCTCTCTACCCACTGACCGAATGCCCGTCAGGGCCAGGCATGCATATTCCGCTTTGTCAGCAGTGTCCAGCTGCTTCCCAGCCAGCAGCTACTCAAGCTTAGCACAGCTGAGATAAGGAAATAGCTCTAGCAGATTTAAGGGGCCCTTGGGATACAACGAGGTGGGTCCCGCCTGGACGCCCGACCCGTGCGTCCAGCAGCCGCCCATCGGCGACCCCTCGGTGCGGTTCCCGGGGCTCCCCGTGCAGCTTGGAGTCTAAGGCCTTCATTAAATCTACCCCGTTTAACCCCTCGCGTGCCTCGAGTGTCTCTCTACACTGGTATCTGACCCTCCTTTTCCTGCCTTGCGGTCACAGCATACCACCATGTTACAGAGCCAAAGAGCAAAGAAAAAATAAACAAATGTAAAGTAGTCAGGAAACTACATGACTACTTCCATTTTTTGCTATGGGAATGTGGCAAAGTATGAATTAGCATCAAAGTAGGGCAGATAGAAAAAAGTACATGAGGTTTCAGAGGAGCAGGATCAGGGCCACCCAATACAGAGCTGCTCTGGTTCTCACTGCCATGCAATGTCATCATTTTTTGCCTTGTGTACCAGGTATCTCAGACTTCACTGCAGTGTAAGTAAAAGAAAGATTTGGTTGGGGCTTTTGGTGCCTTTGCACAGTAGCAATGATATCAGTTGCAAGGGAATGGGGACTTGGGCCTTCTTCCTTTTTATTTCTGTGTATATACTTTCACATGTATGCCCACTTAAAATTTACTCCCTTTTTTTCTTTCGAACTGTCCTAATGAGTTAGAGGAAATAACCCTTTGAAACTGCAATTCAATGGTTCCTGAAAATAACAATTAAAATTTAGTTGGAGCTTACCTCTTCCTCTTAGGGAGTTATATTAAATTCTAGATCACTTTTAATTTTTACTCTGGTGTGTTCTTGTTCCCACTGAGGTATATGTGAATACTGCCACAGATTTCAACGAAAGCTGGAGCAGACCCTACCTATCTGACAATTAAAAGAATTCCCACCAGTGGGAAATGTTTTGAATTTTTTCTTTCCTTATTTAAGTAGTATAAAAATTTCATACAGAGCTTATATGCTTGGCTGACTGCAGATCTTTTACACTGGAAGGAAATAGGAAGGCAGAGTGGGAAGGTAGCAGAAAAATGTATTTCATAATAGAAATTTAAGTGGTAGCTATGTGCTATTTATGAAGGATTGGAGAAAAGCCATACTCTGAAAGTCAAGGGCAGATATGTTTTACAAAGTCCAACAGTTCTCACTTGCATAGAAAGTGTTATGAAATAGCTATGAAGTGGGAGAAAATGTTGTCTAAAAGCCAGCAGCTATGTAAAACCAGGTACATATTATGGCAGCCATTTTTTAAAAATGCTTCCCTTTTCTTAGTTATTCAGTCAGTTAAGTGCCCATGAAAAGAGCTAGACTGATACCATTAGAAACAGTTTCCCTTCCTAGTTACAAAAAAGGTCACAGGATGGGCATCAACAATACATGTTTCTCACAGCATCCTGCTCTTGTCCTATATGAGAGAGTCTTCTGGTAGTAACAAGAAAGCAATTAATTTTCCATGTTGATTCAAATTTTTTTCAGTTTCTATAAATCATTTAAAAAACCCTGGCAATTAATACCAGTCTGGTAGTGATGGGGTTTGTATGTGATGGAGATCCCTTCATAAGCATTGTGTTAAGGCTTAGATTCAATAACCAGTTTTTAAATAGTCATGAAAAGTCATAAGGCTGATGTCCCCAGGTGATGGACAGGTCCAGATGGAAGTAAGATAGGATCAGGTAGATAGAGAAGATAAATATGTCTGCAATCTGAAGTAAAGGATGACCATTTGATCTCTTCAGTCACTGCCAGGGAGCAGTAAGGGCAGGCTGCTCTGCAAGGGCAGGCAAGCTGGGAGCTGAGGGTGGCAGTGAGGCAGGCAGGGGCAGTGGCCTCACCGGCAGGGTGCAGTCCCACAGCACCTGAGCAAGGAGAGCAGAGCAGGTCCAGTGATGGTAACCATGGTCAGCTGCAGTTCAGTAATGGTCAGGCAAGTCCATAGTGATCAGGCAGGGCCAAGGTCAAGCCAGGAAGCCAAGTCAGCAGATTGGGGGGGTCAGTGAGGGCCATGGCCAGGTACAGCATACCTACAGCGTAGCTCAGGCAAGGCCCAATGGCAAAGGCCTGAGCTTAAATGCAGCTCCCAAGGGAAGTGGGGAGGCCCCCACTGAGGCTTCTCCTGGCTCTTTCTCACACCTTAGCTGTTTTCCCAGCAGTCCGATCCCGGGTTACATGGCTGTGCCATATCAGAGCTGTCCTTGAGCACAGGCAGCCAAACACAGTAGGTGGGAGGTGAGTTATAGAGCCTGTTGATGCACTCAGGGCCTTGACAATCACTTTCCACCTGATTACACAGAAATGTAGACTACTCATTGTAACCTGACCAACAGAACTTGAAATTATCCCAGTACATGTTTCCAAGGTCATTAGTTGCGGGAGATAAACGGACAGCACGCCAATCAATATGATTAAATGCTGACACTTTATTAAGCTCGAATAGCGTCTTTTATATGCCTTAACAGTGATCCCGTGAATCAAACTATACAGTGATTGGTACATGTTCATTTAGCACGCACATCTGAACAGTATATGATTGGATAGCATTTACTGTCTCCAAGGAGGCAAAGAAATTACCTAAGCCCGTAAGTTTCTCACTGAACATCTGGGAGTTGTTTTTCCTGGGAGTTGTTTTTCTCGTTCCAAGGACAGTTTCTCACCACATTGCATGCCCTCTAGTAACCTTACTGGTAGGCCGCAAAACCTACTTTCACACTCTTGCTATTAGCATTAGGGCTGGATTGCTCACATGTCCGTTTTCCTCCAGATAATCCTCCACAATTAGTCAATGGTTCAAGCAGTATTGTGACATGACTTGACATTGGCTGTAATAAAGGACAGAAAGTATTTATATTTCTCATTGGCATATTGATACCTAGAATGTTCTTCCAGCTAAGAGTTGTTTCACAATAGCACTGGTATCTGACTTCTAGGACCATGTGGGAATGCTGGATTCTCATTGCACTGGCATTTATTTCTTCTGGAAAAATTGAGAAATAAAAGTGTGTTAAGGATATATTATTTTGTTAGTGAAATAGTAAATTGTTCCCTAAAGAAAAATGATGATATTACCTTGCCTTGTTGGAGTAACATTGTTTTATTTCCATAGTGTGCAATATGCATTTGCATTAATATATGTTAATGGTAAATGAAAGGCAAAGTACAGGATATTCTAGTGCTGCTGCTGCAATTCTGCAGATTGACTTATTATGTAATGTCATACATGTAGCTACTTTATTAAAAGTATAATTATATAGTTACTGATTCTTGCAGACAGTGACTCTTGGAATTGGAGGGCTCTGTTCACCCACACACCATTTGAAGACTTATTTTAATGAAGACATAATGAAGCAGAATACTTTTTGCATAGAAGATAATGATAAAAAATGACAAAATGATTTTAAAGCTCAATCACTTAGTAACATATAGAAATGGATGAGTGAGTGAACAGTAACTTATAGAATGTTGAGCAAATTTGAGAAAAACAAGTTAACTTACACACCAAAAGATCTGAAGGGCAAAGTGGAGAAAGGTCTCACAGTTCTTGATTGTGCAACATTCTAAAATGAATTATAGCCACATGATCTGACCTTGTAGTCTATTTTGAGAACTTCAAAATGTTCAGTGCCCTTGTCCTTCCTGGACAGAGATAAACAATCACTGCATTGCCAACCTATCACTAGGAGCTTTATCGCAAAACTCCAAATATTTGGTAGCTGCGTATAAACCCCAGCCTCACTAGTTGTATGAACACATTAGAATATTTGGTTGCAGTTTTAAAGTAACTTTCTAGTCCACGAGGCTATGGAGAAAAAGTTAAAAAATGTAAAGCTAACACCATAAAAGCTCAATAACTAGAAGGCAAGTAGAAAAACTCATCATTTATAATTTTTTTAAGTCTCAAGATGTTTAAGCCAGCCTCATTTCTAGGGAATGACTCATGATTTTTAGCTCTTTTGGTTGGCAATCCTGTCCTGTACACATCGGGGGAATTATATTAATTCTAGAGAGCCTTATTTTGTAGATTCTAAAGACTTTGGGATAGGGACATCATTTTGTTCTGTGTTTAAGTACTGCCTATTCTAGTAAAGTCCTGCTCCATGACTGAATCTTTGGGGTGCTTTCAGAATCTACATAATAAAAATAACAATTTTAAAATAATATTAAGGAGGAAGTAAATTTGCAGTGGTCTCTATGCCCCCAATACCTACTTTTTCAATGTTATTAGCATGATAAATTGGATTGGAGAATAAGAAACCCTGCATCCTGATATGATTTTGCAGACGTTATTTGTCTTTCAGTTTTCTAAAATCCTAATGAGTCTCCCAGATGGGAGACATGAACACTTTCTTCTGTGACAAAGGCTGACAGAGGTGACAGATTTTTCTGTCTCTGGCAGGGAGTATGGACTACAGTGCTGGAGGAAGATATGTGGCTTGCATTGCTGTTGGGAAGTAAAGTACTGTATAGACAAGTGCTGAATAATGACAGATAGGGAAATCAGAACATAAAGATGGGTTGGGAGAAAAAAATGGAGAGCAGCAGAAGAAAAATGATGCTGAATTGTTCTGGGCGTATACCAGGATTCTAGCTTGTACTGCGAAATCCCATTGTGATTCAGCATGCAGATTCTTTTGTTAATATATCAGAGGATATATACTCGAAAGGGTTAAATTGCAACTGACAGAAAATGAGGAGATTTAGGAATGGTCATGTAATTAGGTTCTGACAATACCTGTAGCATTCTCAGTGCTGTGCTTGCTGCTGGAGATGTGATGGATCATTGAAACTTAAGATAAGCATAAGCAGAATATAGTATGTTACATAAGACCTGTGGCTTTGAGTCATACTTATTTGCCTACTTCAAAAAGATTGGGAAATGCAGTATGTCTAGAAGGATTATTAAGACAATTTAAAAGTTTAGTGTTACATGGCAGTTTAGATCAGACAGGAAATAATAACAACCTTCTTCCATAGTAGAGCTGTATCAATGCAAAACTAAAAGACTGTTTTCTCCTCTGTTGTTATTGGGAGAAAATATAATGGGGGATCTGAAGCAGATTTTTTTCCTTTGACATTTCCTCATGGAAAACATTCTTGTGACCAGATATTTTTAGATGATCAATATTCAATAATTATTACACTTTCACTATGGCTCCACAGTGAAACTGTGACACTGGAAATGGAAGGGAACCAAATGTGGCATAAATAAGGGATGTTGATGAGAGAAAGAAGTGGATCAGCAAAAAGCTCCTCCCTTTCCATCCTAACAAAAGACCTCTGCCTTGCTCTGATGGTTTTTGAGGCTCCATGTTAGTTGAGGCGTGAGAGGGTATGCTTGGTGGTTCTCTTGAGGAGAAATCCTCACTTTCTCAAACCTATGAAGGATTTCTGATGGAAAATAAATTTGACCCAGACAGCTTTTTGTTCTGTGTATCCTCTCTCCATACTTTGAAAGTACTTCTGAGAAAGAAAGAAGGTCAAAGGCCTGAGAAGAATGAATCTGCTGGCAGTGAAATACTCTAGGAGAGTCCTGTTAAGTCTCATGGTCCCCACAGGATGATTTCGCTTTTGTGTCAGCACTGATGTAAATAGCTTGGAGCAATGGCTAGGAGAAGATAGGTTGTCAGTGCTGGAAATAGCACAACTGCCACTGAGCTGAGTGGTCCATTACGTTTATTCAACATACTTAAATATGCAGATGGCAACAAATAACAGCCTTCACTAAACTGCATCATCAGATGAACACTCACAGAGAGAGCACTGTAGCATTAAGTAAAAAGGCTGATAGGAAACCCCTGGCATTTGAAAATTTCCTATGGTGAGGAGGTGATATTATTCTGTGACTTGAAGTTCAGCCATGTGATTTGGTTCATAGGCACCAGAAGTGGTGGGCCAAATCTCCATGAAGGTTGTAAATCAGTGTAGTTTCATTTTCTTAGTAGATAAAGACTGAAATGGCTGAGAATCTGTCTCAATGCGTTAGCTCCAGAAAAAAAGCCTACTAGGAATAAGGGTAGACACAGAAATAAATGCAGTGCAGAACAGTGTGCCCAGGTGAATTCTTGGTCAATGTGGCAAGTAAATCTTACACATAGCTGTTAGTATACAAGAGACTATATTTTAGTAGAAGTTATGCAAGGAGTTTCTACAGTGGTATGGTTAACATTTCAGTACATCACACAGGGATTATTGTTTATATTAGTTCACATGACACATGGAGCTTATTATTGTCATCCCTAGTGTCTTTTTTTCTACCTTGTGATTATTGTAGTACTGTCTACACCTTCTAGCACTTCAGTTCTTAGACCTGTAAAATGAAGAGGGTGATGTTTACTCACCACAGGAAGTCTGTTTTAACACTGATAGGGGAACAGTGCTATACAGGAGCTAAGCTTTTATAGTTTAATATTTATTTATGTATTTGTAACCAATTGAGAAGTCTTGAGGTTTTGCCTCAGGGCTTTAATCCACCTGTTAATTAACTTTTGGGAAATCCTTTACCTGAAGATTATTATAACGTAAAATATGAAAGCATAAAAAAAACCAAGGAATGACCTTTTTATATGTTGAGAGGTTAAAACATGAGTTGTATAACACCATGTTGTCATGGAAACAATGTTGGGCTCAGAGCAACTGACTTTTCCAAACAAATAGAAACTGGCACTCACCAGCAGCAAGTAGGACTTCAATCTGTGCATTCAGCAAGGTTTATAATTAAGTTTGTTTATTGCAGGTTAAGCAGATTTTCACAGTTCTAACAGAAATGCGCTGTCAGAAGAAACAAATCTTTCTGGAAATAACCTTTGTAGAGGCAAAACACTCAAGAGAAGTAGCAGTGTGAGGTTCCTTGTCATCCAAGGAGACATAAAGTTCCTGCATGTGACCCTTGTTCCAACGCTTGCTTGAGTTCAGCAAATTTGAGCAGTAAAGCTCTCAACTGAATAAAATGTAAAACCATTTTGAAAAATGAGCAGTTGATTTCATCCCAAGCCAGGAAAAGGACTGACTGAAAGTGGCTTGCATTGCTGTTCAGTGTTGGTGGGGCCAATTCAGCCTTCAGCATAGTCTAAGACAGATCCCCTATATTGGTGCAGCTTCTCTGAAGCTTGCAGCAGCAGGGAATTGTCCACACATAGGATCATTCCTGCTACACTTCCAAATGAAAACTGAATGACTGAGATACTGACTGTTGTAGCAGTATATTCCCTACTTTGGCATTTTTTGAGTGTATTAGTCAGCCATAGGATCTTGAAACACTTTTTATCAGTTCTAATATGTGATACCATCCCAAGGACAAATCAAAGAATTATGCACGTGAGTTTACTCAAGAAGAGGAAACATGCTGTATATTAAAGATTGCCATCAAACAATTTCTTCTTTTGTAATAAATGAACTCATACATAATTTGTTGCTGGTAATTCACTTATATTGGCTTCTTATGGCACCTCGTATATTATAGAGATGTAAAAAGGAAATTAAAAAATATGTGGTGAGAGATTTGTTCCATAAAATGACTTTCAGCAATGCCATGGTCACTTAGTTTATAGACACAGTGGCGCTGCAAGAGATCACAAGGTGCAAGAAACAGCAAAGAATTCAACTTGGATAAAACTAGGCAGAAAATCTCAGAACATAGGATTTCTGAATGCATATACTGGAAAAAATGAACGGACTGAGCTAGAATTAGTTAAATTCTGAAGATCTTCTCTGGCAATATCAGTAGTGAAATTATCTTGACTGGGTACTTTGCAAGAATTCTTTATGAAATCTTGACATCAACTTGAATGAAGTAAACAATCATATTTTTTCTGGTTGCTTGGGTTTTTCTTATTGGAAAAAAACACAAGCAGTAAATATCCAGTAGATGCCATTGTTCAGCAAGGAGGTTTCAAAATGCAGTGTTTAAAGTGTTTTTCTGATTACTGTGATAGGTCACATTAGCTATGAGTAAGACATTTGGGAAATTTGTTGTTGCAGTTTGTGAATTCTGGAAGAGAAAGGGTCTGTATATATGGTAGTGGAGAGTTGAGACAGTCCACGACATCCCTGTGAGTCACAACTATCACTAGAGTGGGGACATGGGAGTGCACAGTGTACATGTATCATCCAAGGCATGCGAAGACTGGCCCATTGCAGCTCGATCAATGTTGTTGGACCTTTTTCTTCCCAATCCTGCTAGAAAATAGACTGCACTATTCTTTCACTTCATGTAGAAGGCAAAATAAATGTTTTGGGTGGGAAGTATGTGAAAGAGAAGGAAGATAGGTGAGGGGATCTTTTCTGGTGGGAGATGATAAACTCTGAGGCCAGAGGCAAATTGCAAGTTCCTGCAAATGCTTACCCAAACATATAGCCAGAAATGGGGGAAACATTCAAGGGATGATTATCATTATAAATGACCTCAAATCAGGACACATGGTTCTATTTGCTTCAAAATTTTGTTATAACCCTGCAAGAGTTCCCCAAAAAAACTATTAATGAAAACGACAGTCCCCTTCTTTCAACTTGGCCTGGCCATTACTTTTGCATAAAAAGGGCTTGACAAATGGCATAGTTCGTGGTATTTATATACAAAGCATAACTTTTGAAAGACTTGAAATCTAAAAATATGCCAGCATAGCTATTTATCTTGTGAAGCTGTTATGTGTAATTAAATATGTATTTTTTTTCCAGATTCCTTCTGGGTAATAGCAATAGAGTTGGCATTATGCATATTCTTTAGCTCTCTATGTACCAATGTATTGGTAAATGTTTTCCAAGTTTTGCAAGTCTGCTGCAGACTGACAAGTCAGTTTCATAGCTGTAGCTATGTACAGCTATCAGTATTGTGCCTTACAAGTTTGGCAACCCTTCTGTTCCTCTTGTTTCATCTTTCAGTTGTCATTCTGTCATTGCCTATCTCAAGATCTCGGTGCCTTTCACACATTTGCCCCTTTCATGCATCTAATAGGCTGCAGTAAAGCAGTGTGATCCCTAACCAGGAGGCAGTAAAGACTGATAGGGAATCTCCTGAGGAAGAGGAAAATTAAGAAAGAATGCAAAGCTTAACCAGGAAGATTAAAAGACAGGAAAAACAAATTCCCTGGGCTCTCTAGCTGCAGGCAAGCTAATGCTGCATTTTCCTTTGTTGTTTCTCAGTGAGAAGGAAAGAATCACTGAGCATAAACACATTTAACAAGGTCAATTTTCATGTCATGTTTATTAATGTAAATCCTATAATAATACACTATATATATATATAGTTCTACTTTATTTTCTTATCTTTTGTTTCCATATGCTGAAGTTCCAATCCTATAACTCTGGCTTCTTCTGCATCATATTTTATCACAGGAATAATTTTGTTGCTGTCAGTGAGATTATTTGAATAATAGAGAGAAACTTCTACTTATTGTATGTTAGGTCCAGTGTGTTTTAAAGTTTTTCACATTTAAGTCAACACAACAAAAGTCTTTCTAAAACAGTTGTTTCCTCCTTGATCATTTATTTCTCAAGAGTATTGATGTAACACTATTTTCGTAGCACATATAATTTAATAATAATATAATAGATATAATTTAATAGATTATTTATTGCTGAGTGGAGCTCTAATAATTCATCTCCTGGGAATTCTAAGAAGTTGGAAAACAGAGGCCAAGTTGGGAACATTTCACAATGGCTTTAGTTTTGGGGCTTTCAATATAAAATATTTTGACTTGATTTTCAATCATGTTGTGCCTTCAGGTCCTTAGATTTATTCATCTTCAGCACTTTGAAAATTGAACTTAAGGTGTCTCCAGTTGGGTGCTCAACATCTCTTTCTAGTTTTGAAAATGTTGTGCTCTCCATTACTTATCAATTCTTCCCTGGAAACAGTCAGGGTAGTCTTTAATGCTATGTTTTCCCCATCTTATCCCATCATGCATAGTCATTGTGTTGCTTTGCTTCATGTGCTTGGATCTGTAGGCATAACATGATGGATTGTTCTGTCTTACTCCCTCTTCATGTTCAGTGAAGGTGTCCTTGTACCATTAGGCACTTGTTTCATCTTGCTGCATCGCAACAAACCTTACAACACCAAAGCTGTTCTAAGAAAAAATTGCATAGGCATTCAACGTAAAAAGGAAAAAAAAATGAGGAGGGAATTACTGGCATTTTCTTCTGAATTTCTCTGAGAGAAGACTGCCCTACTGTTATTCTTGTCATGCTCCCTTTGAAGTTTCTGACTACAGCGAGCTGGACTGTGCTCTAATATTACTGGTATTCTAACCTCTCTGTGTAGCTGATCAAGAGAGGTTTATAAGGTCCAGAAAGTCTTCAGAGTTTATCTTGTGGAATTCTTTCACTTTACTCAGGCAGATCAAACATAGATCTCTAGTGTTTCTTCTGTATTATAAGCTGCAGTGAGAGCACCTGCGGGAGATCTGGCGAGGAGCCAGTGACTGGCAGAGGACGTGGTAGCAGCCCCAGAGTGTGCTCTCTACCCACTGACCGAATGCCCGTCAGGGCCAGGCATGCATATTCCGCTTTGTCAGCAGTGTCCAGCTGCTTCCCAGCCAGCAGCTACTCAAGCTTAGCACAGCTGAGATAAGGAAATAGCTCTAGCAGATTTAAGGGGCCCTTAGGAACAACGAGTCAGGTCCTGCCTGGGCTGCTAATTCTGCAGTCGGGTGCTTATGCCACTTCGCCATTTCCTCTCCATGATCTTTAAGCCATCTTCATAGCTTTCCCCAAGCAGGGTCAGCCCCATATTTATCTTTTGTCTTCTTGAGGCAATGTCTAAGTGCTAATTCCACCCCTCCAGCTCTGCCAACCCAGCACCACAACAACCATGTAATCACTTCTTCCCCTGTTCGTTGTTTGTGCTCTCCCCTGAGATCTGCAATTCTGGCAGGGTACAGGGCTGTGGGGGTGACGTGTCACCGTGGCCACTTGGGCTCTGTGGCAGCAGCCTGAGTGCCTTGTCCCGCTCCTCAGTCGGCCCCTGGGCAGACCCATTGGCTTCCCTCCTCCTCTTGTGGGGATGTTTCCCTCTGTGGAGGGAACAAGCTCCCCTAGTTCTTGGAGGAGGAGGAAGACCAGATGTCCCCATCCTAGTGCTCCAGGTCCCAATCGTGAGCACTTGCTTTATTTTCTAGACTGTCTTTTTCCCTTTCCAGTTGTCGTACATCTTCCACCAAAACTTGATATGCAAATGCTCATCTCCACATCAAAGCAGCACATTTAGCTCCAATCCCATTATACGCTCTTGAACAATTTACTGTGGAGACTAACCAAGTCTCCTCTACACGCACACACGGACTCCAGGGCTTGCCAACCTCAGGCAATGGCTGCCGCACGCATGACCCCCACCATGCCAGCACCTTCCCTGGAGCAAGTTCCTGACACAACCTCAAACCCAGGCCTCAGTGCCTGTCTGTCCCCACGTTAGATATCTGCGATCTGTGTAATTGGTATCCCACTTCTGACACCAAATTTCACTGTCATGGTTTAAGACCCAAATGACAGTGTGGAGAGTAAATGGATTTGTGTACCAAAGCACTTTAATCACAGATATATGCAATTTTATGAATTGCATGACTTCCCTGTTCCGTGGGAGAGATGGCACAGTCCAGAAAAGAAGTCTGACAGGTCAGTGTAGTGGTTCCAGTCATGCTATGGGTAATCCTGGTGCAGGGTTGTAGGGTCCCTTGGAGTCTCTCTGGTGCCCTGGGTTCTCCCCAATATTCTTTAGTTTCCCTAGTTATATGATTGGGTAGAGAATATGTCCTTGGTGACTGGTCCATTCAAATTGCACTGTCATTTTCTGATTTGCTGTCGCCATTGTTGGTGCTCACAATCTGCTGTTCTGGACATGTTTGCACTTCTTGATGATCAACAGGTTGTTTGCATAGTTTGGCTATCTATTTCCTTAAGCACACAAAACCTATTAAAGGTTCATTCTGTTGTTTGGGACAAGGTTGGTCATATTTCGTCTACTTCTACTTAAACAAAAAGTTGGTTAAAGTTCATGGGTTTATGCTAACAGCTATGCTAACTAGGCCTAACTCATGCTAACTGCTGCATATGTTTACTGAATGTTCAGTGTAGGAACGAAAAATGTTTTTCACTCATCAACGTAATTAAGCTGTCTAATAAGACTCTTTGCATACCCACTTTGTTAGCTGGTTATCCTGAGCACTGAACTGGGAAATTTGAACATCCTCTTTCTCTACCTGAAGTAGGGAAGCTTCTCATTCTCTTTACATGAGCTTGACTTTGAGTAGCTGGATTTTGCAATCCACTGCCATCTTCTTCAGAAAGATCAAGGACATCAATAGAGAACATACTCTTTCAGCAAGTACTGCCTGGAGTTTTTCCTCTCTTAGTCAAAATTAAGGAGAAATGGCATGGTCTTGGCAATCCCTCTTCCTTCCTTGAGATCCATAGTACTGTGTGTGAATGGGATATTCTGTTTTCTCTCATGTATATATTTTTCACTCATCTATTTTCATCCTCTTCTTTTTTTCTCTGTGTTCTGTCTCACTCCAGAAGATAATGCATTAACATTCCATCTTATGAGATCAGAAACTAGGAGAACTGGACCCAGAATGAGAACTGGTGACTCTCCTTTCTGATAGAAGCATGCTATTGAGAGAAAATTTGCCCCACTATACCTCACTGTGGCCACTCTGACATGTGAAAAAGAATGCAGAAACAGGTCACTGAATTCTCTCCTTCAGCTTTCATCACTATCTTAAAAAATCAGGGTAGAACTGAGACTACTGCACTCCCAATACTGATTATTTTAGTAAATTCTGTTGACATGAAGTTCTTACACCTAAGATCTTGGAAAGCTGTATATAAACCAGCATAATGCAAATAAGAAAGGAAAAGCCTGTCTTGTGTCAATATTATGAGTTTATTTAACACTGTTTTATGCAAAAACAAGGGTGATGGTTCTGACTATGTATGTGTTCATTTAAGAAGTATGCAGTTTGTTTTAGGAAGATTAGTTTGTCAAAAAGCTCCATATTAGGTGAGAAAAAAGCAAATGAACAGAGATTGGTGACAGCCTAAGCTAATACCATATCTTGTGGAAAGAGGGATTGGTCTAGATATTAGATTATAGAGATGGGATTTGTAGGTTTAGCGTTTTTTTTCTGTCTCTGTCACTGACCTTAGCTAAACTCCTCTTTGTACCATAGTTTTGCATTTTCCAAATGGGAATACTACTGAATAAAGAAAATGACAGCAATGGTGAGAGGCTTGTGCTGAACTCTTTGCAGCATCATATATACAACAAGAACTGGAAAGTGTCTGTAAGGGCAGGGGTGTTTTGGCCACTAGGCCATGCAAATATAATTACAAAATGGTTTATTTTATGTACTTGCAGTGAAGTCTTTTCCCCACAAGTACAGCAACTGAAAACCAGATGAAAGACTGGAGACCAGTCACTAGTGGTTTACGCCAGGGGTCAATACTGGGTCCAATACTGTTTAACCTCCTCATTAATGACCTGAATGATGGGACCAAGAGCACCCTCAGCAAATTTGCAGGTGATACAAAATTGGGAGGAGTGGTTGATGGACCAGATGGCTGTGCTGCCATTCAGAGGGACCTCAACAGGCTGGACAGGTGGGCAGAGAGGAACCTCATCAAGTTCAACAAAGGGAAATGCCAAGTCCTTCACCTGAGGAAGAATAACCCCATGCCCCAGTACAGGCTGGGAGCCAACTGCCTGAAAGCAGCTTTGCAGAGAAGGACCTGGAGGGTCCTGGTGGACAGCAAGTTGACCATGAGCCAGCAACACACCCTTGCAGTAAAGAAGGCCAACGGTATACTGGGCTGCATTAGGAAGAGCGTTGCCAGCAGCTCGAGGGAGGTGATCCTTCCCCTCTCCTCAGTCCTCGTGAGACCACATTTGGAGTACTATGTCCAGTTCTGGATTCCCCAGTACAAGAAAGGCATGGACATACTGGAGCAAGTCCAGCAAATGGCCAGGAAGATGATTAAGGGACTGGAGCCTCTCTCATACGAGAAGAGGCTGAGCGAGCTGGGACTGTTCAGCCTGGAGAAGAGAAGGCTTAGGGGAGATCTTATCAATGTGTCTAAATACCTGATGGGAGGGAGTAAAGAAGATGGAGCCAGACTCTTCTCAGTGGTATCCAGTGAAAGGAGAAGAGGCAATGGGCACAAATTGAAATACAGAAAATTCCATTTAAACATAAGAAAAAACTTTTTTTACAGGGAAGGTTGTCAAGCACTGGACCAGGTTGCCCAGAGAGGTTCATGGAATGTTCCCTTTCAAGGTATTTGGGGCAATTTCAGAAATGGCCTTTATCAGGTCTTCAGAAGCAGTGCAGAGCATTGCTTTACTCTGCTGGGGAGAGGACCGGATCAACAGCTCCAGGAGGGCCAGGTTACTCTTCAGACACTGGGACATCATGCTCCCAAGTCTGCACCAATAGCAACGCAGGGTGTCGGTCCGGCTCCTCTCTATTTATTGCTGAGCGCTGGTCTTTTTTTCAATATGTAAATGTCCGGCTGCTCTGGTGGGAAAAGGCCAGTTCTTAGCCTAAAAGCCTCAGGGGTAGAAGCATTTAAATCGACAACCCGGTACCCATATGGTGCCTGCGTAGCATCTTCAAATGCTTCCAAAAAGAACTGGGCCTTGCCAGGATACATCTGCCTGGCTAGGGACGCAACCTGGAGCTCATCTCAGGGGTTCTTAAATAACACCATATATTTTGTGCTGAGGGTGATGGTGTGGCTCTTTTTACCCTGGCAAAAAACATTCTGGACAATGTACCGGATGCTAAGAATCCTCTGATGCATATACTTAGTAAAAGCTTTCGTCACTCTCACAAGCAGAATTCAACAATCACAGCTATGTTTTCTTTATTAGTGGGAAATAAAAGGTTATCACTAACACTTTCAGGTTATTCCTCCATATATTTGATAAAAGGCTATTTACAGAGCAGTTCCTGATACAACGATTGCCAACAACTGTAACACCACACAGTATTCTCAGGCATAACAGAAAGCCAGCGGTCGGCATTCCCCAAAAGACTTTTTACAGAATAACTTTTCCCACAGTTGCGAGGCCCTGCCAGAATAGCGGGAAAGGGGTGCCTCCAGCGCATGCCCCTCATCAAAAGCCATAGGAGAGGCTGCTAAAATTTTTAGTCAGTAACCTTCTGTCATAGACTACCTTCTGTGCCTTCCGCAGGGGCCTGGTTTCTATCGTCCGCTTCTGCTTGTTCCTGACGATAGAGCGCTGCCCTATCACGATCTTTCTAGGGTCACTGTCTGAATGTATGCCGTAGTCCACCATAAGGTCTCTCAACACCTCAAAATTGATCTTTTCTCTGTTTGTTGCATTTAGAGTGATGCCTTTAACTTTTAAACAACACCTCTCCCCAGACTGCAAGTAGCCATGGGATTTGGTGCCTGATGTCACAGACTTGGCAATGTGCTCATCTGGCGGCAACTCGCTCGGCAACTCACCTAAATAGTCATTGAGATGGGGGTTCCAGTTGTCCAGGAAACTCATAAATATCACAAAGCTTGTGTCATGATAAAGGCAATGGTCTTGCAGGGCATCTAAGAGATCGCAAAGATGTAGGCACACATATGCTGTGGTGAAGCAAGCTCTAAAAATGTTAGTATTGCGCTCCAGGGTCACGTGTCCTTTGGCATGCTTCCACGAGACAGTGGCCGCATCCTCATCGACAAAAGCACAGGAGGACACATCATAAGCCAGAGAAAAGAGGTAACCATACAATTCATCTGGTTCTCTTACAATGGTGGTGTTGGGAAGGTTGGATCTCTGCCCAAATCCTCTCCCCCCCCCCCCCCCGAGAATTTAAAAACAGTTTGGCAATTCTGCATTTTGCAGGGTTTTTCTTCATATGTTCAGGCCGCAAAATGACGTCTTCTTTCTGCCTGTAATCTTTGATGCATTTAGCTTGTTTGTCAGCATGCGTGCACCAGGCCGGGCAGCCTGAAGCTTCCTGCTTCTGGCGGAGGTGTGGTTTTATATAATGTGAGAAAAGGCTGCTGCCCCTCTGTTCAAAATGCCAGCCCTCATAGATTTCACAGGCCCTGTAGCCCTTCTCCAGAGCCTTGTTCAGTTCTGGGGCACGCCGGGTGCCCACAAGGGCGCTTTCTTCATCGCTGTGGGTGCAGAGGGCCTGGCAGGTTTCAGCACAAGTACGGCACAAGGGAAGCAACAGCTTGCCATTTACCCTCACGGGAAGCACAGGGAAAAAGAGCCCATGAGGTGGGGACACCTTTACTTCGACCATCCCAAAGGAGGCCGTCAGTGTGTCAAAGCTCTCAAAAATAACTAACTTCAGGGTGCCCAAGAGGGTGTTGTTTTGTTTTGTTGGTGAAGGGATAGAGGCTAGTAAAACCGCAGTAATGTATCTTTTCATTGGGGGCTGCTTTGTAATACAGACAAATGGCATTTCTCTTGCCACTAAAAAGCGCATCGCTGGGGATCAGCGGTGCAGGCAGTTTGGTCCTGGCTAAGAAGTCTGTGAGCTCGCCATCCGATTGTGTCATAGTGACACACTCATGCTCCCATACATGTGATTGTACACTGTCTGACAAAGCTCACAGAAAAAGTTTCTCGCCCCAGATATCCTCCTGATGTCCCTAACAGCATAATAATGTTCATCATGGAAAAGGAGGAAACAGGTCTTGAGATATTTAAGACTGTTGCTTGGCTTAAAAATCCCCCAACCCTTTTTCCCCTCAGACAGGAGAATGACACATATATTAACATGTAGCAGATCCTCACACAAGGGAATGTCACTCAGCGTGACCTTCCTGTGCAGGGACCACCCCAGTTTGTCATGTAGCTCTTTTGCTCTGCTTAACAATTCTGTGTCTCTCAGACCCCCTCACTGTCGTAAGCGCTGTGAAACTCCCAGCAAAACAGAGATTACTGCCGCTGTTATTTGGATCAATTAAATAGTGCTGCTTTTTCTTGCTGCTAATTTTGGAATGAGGGAGAGACTGTAGGGCTCTGCATACCCCATCCCCTACGGCTTTTACAGTAATGATAGCCAGGTGGAAAGTCTGATCAAAACACAGCTTGCTCTTACTTTGTAGGAGAGTAATGACCTAGTCTAAACATTTCTCTGTGTTCATATTGTTTAAATGAATAGTGGGAGAATATAGACAGTCATGCTGATAGCTTCAAGACACAACTGAGCATAATCACCAGTTTCAAACACCTGTTGTAAATGGTCAAAAATTTGCTCTACACCCTGAACAGGTGTTTCATAAGCTTCATGTAGTGATATCTGCTCTAAATTAACAAATCTGTATTCTTCTACATATTGCCTAGCCCTGAACCTCTTGATCAGCCATTCCCACTGGCACACATGCTCCATGGACTTCCTGTTCTGATGTACTTCCAGGTAAACTGGAAGGAATGGCTGGTCCTGCCAGCCAATCACAGGGCAGTCTGTGAACATGCAGGGTATGACATTTTACAGTGGCAAAAAGAGGCAGAGTACACCAACCACATGACCATAAGAGGGGAGGGACTTCCAGGGGAAGTAGGACACGTGACCACCAGTAGGGGTTGGGGCTTCTGCCAGAAGTTGGGGGCAGGGCACCTGTCACTTCTTATCTGGGAGAAAAGTTGGCCTTATACTACTCTCCAGAATCCTCAGGAAGGATTTAGTATGTACAGTAGGTACTGTAGTGCAGTGTCTGGTAAGCTTTTGTGATTTCTTTCCTGAAACGTGGTGACAGAATAGTAAATTTCAAAATGGCACAAAATACTAACAGTTGGGGGGGGGAGGGAAAGGAAGGAACACAGTGAGAATGGATGTGAAAGAATCTTCCAGCTTTCATTGATTGTGTTTCCTATCACAATAGAAGCAATATTTGTGTCATAAACTATATGTCTGAAATGCTGCACCCTTTCTTTGCATATGTCCATGCTAATAGGATAGGGTTAAGTGGCTTCTGCTGATTTGCTCTCTTAAATGACTATGAAGTTTTGTTCTCTAAACCCAATTTGCAAAGAGGAGGACTACCACCACTTCGGAGACACTGGCTACTGGGTAGCATCTCTCTATATCCAGTTGAGGAAAGAGTTTAGAGAAAATCCAGTTTAGGAAAAAGTTGCATTCAGTGACTCAAGTTGATAGAAGAAGTGACTAAAGTAGCCAAAAGAAGTAATTTCCTTGAATTTAGAGATTTGCCTCCATTTTCTCTACCCTGTACTTATTGATAGTTTTCTGCAATCTTTGTTTCAACTCCCCAGTTCCTTCTTTAACAAGATTCTCCCTGCTACAGTCTCTTTATTGGTTTTTCTCTTTAACTTATCCCCTTACTAAAACTCATTCACTAGAAGAAAATCATGACACTAACATATTTGCAACTGTGGTGTTGTTTATTCCATGTGACATCCTTTTCTTTATTGCTTATTTATATTTCAAGCACCTCAGAGTACAGACAATCAACTACCCTGTTTGTACAGCATCTAGCAGAATGCAAGCCCATCTTTTCTTGGGTCTTTATACAGTATATTCAGAAACATGATGAATTTACTTCAGCAAAGCAATGCAGAACTTGTTTGTCGGCTGATCTATGAGACTGGTGAGAATCTACAGAGTAATCACATAATACTCATTGAAATTTACTGTCACCACTCTGGCATTTAATTAGTTGATTTGTTGGAAGCCAGTAACAAGAAAGAGAGAATAAGAATCTGCAGGAAAGCAAGCAAGAAACAGAAGAATGACAGAGCCTATGACAGATATTATACTGATTAATATGGAAGATAGGGCCAGTACTTTCCATGATTCCATTTTTAATGGGTTTGATTACAGTTTTTGGATTCAAAACACTTCTTTAACTGAAATGCACAGTAGTCTTTTACAGATCCCTTCCATTTTCTGATACTAACTGCAAATAATGCTATAATCACAGGTCTAGATGATACAGATATTAACTTGTTAAAACAAATGACCCTCAGTTTCTGCTAGTAGCTGCAAGTGGTGGATGAAAGTTAAAACTGCTGCTTGAATAAGATGTCCTTAGTCATGTCTCAAGGCTTTCATGCAATAAGATACTCTAAAGGCTAGAAGCATTTTGCACTGGGAGCCTCTTGCTTAAAAGTTTTAAGCATTTAGGTTGCAAGACCTCACTGAGAACCACAGAATCACAGAATGGTTGAGGTTGGAAGGGACCTCTGGAGATCATCTAGTCCAACCTCACTGCTCAAGCAGGGTCGCCTAGAGCACATTGCCCAGGATTGTGTCCAGATGGCTTTTGAATATCTCCAAGGATGGAGACTCCACAATCTCTCTGGGCATCCTGGTCCAGTGCTCCTTCACCCTCACAGTAAAAAGAATTTCCTCATGTTCAGATGGAACTACCTGTGTTCCAGTTTGTGCCCGTGGCCTCTTGTCTTGTCACTGGGCACCACTGAAAAGAGTCTGTCCCCATCCTCTTTACACCCTCCCTTCAGATATTTAAACACCTTGATAAGATCCCCCCTGAGCCTTCTCTTCTCCAGGCTGAACAGGCCCAGCTCTCTCAGCCATTCCTCATGTGAGAGATGCTCCAGTCCCTTCATCATGTTAGTAGCCCTCTGCTGGACTTGCTCCAGTAGCTCCATGTCTCTCTTGTGCTGGGGAGCCCAGAACTGGACACAGCACTCCAGGTGTGGCTTCACCAGGGCTGAGTAGAGGGGGAGGATCATCCCCCTCCACCTGCTGGCAATGCTCTGCCTAATGCAGCCCAGGATACCATTGGCCTTCTTGGCCACAGGGGCACATTGCTGGCTCATGGTCAACCTGTTGTCCACCAGGACCCCCAGGTCTTTCTCCACAGAGCTGCTTTCCAACAGGTCAGCCCCCAGCCTGTACTGGTGCATGGGGATATTCCTCCCTAGGTGCAGGACCCTGCACTTTGTGGAACTCCATGAGATTCCTCTCTGCCCATCTCCCCAGCCTGTCCAGGTCCCTCTGGATGGTAGCACAGCCCTCTGGTGTCTCAGCCACTCCTCTCAGTTTTGTATCATCAGCAAACTTGCTGAGGGTGCATTCGGTCCCTTACCCAGGTCATTGAGGAATAAGTTGAACAGGATTGAACCCAGTACTGACCCCTGGGATACAGTATTTGATCTCCAGTGACAGGGAGTTTTTTCCCTCCTTTCAGTGGTCTGAATGTGAATTTTAAGTTCTTTTTAGTCTCCTCTATCTCTTTCCCCTGGACATGTGAAAACAGCCATAATTTTGAAAATTTTTCTTTAAAAGCCACATTGTTATTTTGAGCATGTGTCTTACAAAAAGGGTATTACATTCATTGGCAAAAAAATAAAAAATAAAAGGGACAAGGGTAATTCTGCTATGAATAATCAAGGAATTGCCAAATATTGAAATGTGCCAAGCATCGAAAAAGCTTTTAAAAATATGCACATTCTTTGACTAGCATCTTTGGTTGTTAAAATCAGGCATTAGTGAACCAATTGGGCAGGGAGAGAGGGAGAAAAGGGAAGGAACGGGATGTGATAGGCTTCATATTTCCTTGATATTGACATTAAGACTTGGTAACTCAATAATACAATAAGAATACACTGATTTTCATTGCATATGCAGAGAAATGGGAAAGAAAGAATGATTTTTTTTCCTTTGCTTTGCTTAATGGTTAACATTCCAGGAAGAAGGAAGAATTATTGTTCTCATGTGATGTACAGCCAAATTTTGCAGAGTCAGTGTGTTTGGATGGGTCCTGTCAGTATCCAAAAACATTATTCCAAGTTTACACCAACCAAACTTGTACTCTGAACCTCTGATGTTTGTCTATCAGTAGTTAAAAAAGTGGATAAATATCTATGCAAGAATAATTTATAGGTGCATATGAACTACACTGTAAAGATACCAAGTAAGGAAAGCAGATGCTTAAGTGCTGTACTGAAAGGGGTTTTTTTTTGTTTTTGTTTTTTTTATGGACCCCGGTAAATAGGAATAGGAAAGAAAACAGCATCATTTTGCATTCTGTGTAAAACAAAGAACTATTTTGCTCACAAAGTGACTAAATGAAGATTCTTACCATACTAATCCTAATTTATTTTATATCCACAATAGGTGTCAGGGTATTTTTAACCATAAAAGGAGGAAGAGAAAAGGGAGAAGAAGAAGTTTCTTAACATAAAGAAAATGCATCTAGTCTCAATAAAGCTAGTTAAAGATGCATAGTAAACCTTTTGTATGTTGATGATCCTCCAACATCTCACAGTTCCCCTAATGTTCCCAAAACAGATACGTACTGGATTCAACAGGAAAGAATCAAAGTTGTTCAGATTGCTTAGGACTCCTGAAGACAGACAGAAGAGGATAGCAGCAATGTAAATATTGCAATTTGATAGTAGCTTTTCAGACCAGCCACTTGTCCCATAACTAGATTTACCAAGCCTAGTGGTAAGTCTAATGGCCAAAATGCCATTACCTAACTACAGTGTAGCAACATCCTTGTTTTCTGTTTACATGGAGGACAATGAGCTTTTCAGTTTTCACTTTGAGTTACAGATTCAAACAACTGCATCCCCTAATTTGGTATGTGACATCTGGCTAGTACAGGAAATCATACATTAAAAATGTTAGGATGGACAGAAAGAGGAACTGACCCAAAACTGCAGAGTTCTGAAAGACAGTCAGACAGTCATAAATAAAGCAGGAGATTATGTAGTCACTTTTAAATATACTATTTCTGGTCAAGTTTAAAATCTTTTTGTGTTCACTTTAAATATATAGGTAGTCGACATACTCTATCACAAAGATTTATAAAAGACTGATTTGTAAGTGACTGACATGCATGAAAGCACTCAGACAAACCAAACTTTTAAGTGGATATTCCTGAATATTGGTGTTGGGAGTACAAGAGCATTAGTATAATCTTTAAGCAATAAAGTATGGTCTATGAAACCAGTCAGAATTAACTCAAAAAGGCTGTATGCTCAGAGAAAAGTGCTTGGGATCAATATGCACACATGAGTTATCATTATTCTCTCGTATGTAGAGATTTTCATCAGAGCAAAATTAATGTGAATAAGGTATAAAACATTACCTATTAAAGAAGTTGTATCTTTTACTCATTAAGTTTAAGTTTAGATATCTACGCAAATGTAGGACGACAATAGAGAATCAGATCTCTAGAGCAGAAATTTCATAAGAAATGCTATCTAATATTTGATATTATGAAATACAGGAGACTATAGCATGCTATGGTATTCTATGGAGAGAAAAAAAACAGATACACTTATAAGCTATGTTATTCAGCTCTAACTACATATATTAAAAATTATGTACAGGTCTGTATTTATTATAATTAGTAAACAATTTTGTAGTGATCTGCATTGAGTAGTGGTTAAAAACAGCTATCAAAGAGTTGTCATTACAGCGATGCTGTGTAGACTTTCAAATGTGCAAGCACAAATCAGCTGACTATAGCTTTTAATCAGAAGTTTACTTTGTTAATAAATTTAATCTAGTGATTTTAGGATTCAAACGTTCTAACCTGACATATATGGATGAATTCAGTGACATAAGTGACCTGATGAGGCCACACCTGGAGTACTGTGTCCAATTCTTCTCTCCTCCATTGCAACTGTACTGAATTGGAGTCACTGCATCAAAATAACTTTATGTTTACACAGTCATAAAAGAGATCAGCATCTGGCTGGATATGACAGAGTGAGAAAATTTTGTGTCTATATTACATTTTAAAGCATACTGAAAATCTGTTAGGCATTTGTTAGTGTTGGCTTTATACTCGGAGATGATTATCTTCAAATAATAAGCTCTATCTTCAAGAAAGACTGTGTGGGAAGGAGGGGACTATGACTGAGGGGCAGACCTGGATTATTTCAAAGATTCTTTGGAGATGTGGAAGGGAAAGAAATGCATCAGAGGAATTTGAGTGAACAAGTATTCTCCAGAGTCTAGACTCCCCTGGAAGACAGTCAAGTACTTCTTTCTTTCAGTTGCACTAATCACATCATGAGAAGCTCTATTTGTGGCACCCAAATTCCTTAAATTTTACCCTTTGCATCTTATGTACCAATAAGGAATACAAAAGAGTACAATGATTTATCTTTAAAGATTAACTGGGTTTCACACTTCTGAGATGAATTAGACTGGATTCAAAGGGAGTTTTGGGTGAAGTGCAAGGGCAGTTTTTATTTCCTCTAAAAAACTGGTGATTTGCAGAAAAGGCACAATTTTATGTATATATTTATTTATTTCCATAGTTAAAGCAGGAATCAGTGCCCAGCAATGAAGAAGAAATCTTTTGGGGTCAGTGGGACCTGGATGGCAGAAACTGCAACACTGTCCTCACAGTTATTGCCTTTTAAATGCATTCAATCCAAAATAACACATATGACCGATAAGCTTGCTTCACTAGTAGAAGGAAAGTTTATAGCACTCCTTTCTTATCTTCTTTTTTAAACAAATGGAGAGTGCCTTTATGTTTTAGCTGTTTTATTTTATTTGATGAAGCACCTGTACCAACACTTCACTGTAAAGGCCCCTGTGCCTCATTCCCAGTTCTGTTCTGGGCTGACCACAGCCAACTCAGGCTGGCTTCAGCTTCCCCATTTCTAAAAGGAGGGTAACAACAGATACACTTGACTATCTCTGTAAAGAATGTTAAGAGGTTTTACACACACATACACACACACATCTTTTTTATATATATATATAAAAATTTAGTCAGATATCAGTGCTAAGTATAATTATTTATACCTATTACCAACTTTGTTGCTTAATATTCAGACTTAATGAATGTTATGGAAGGTTAGGCTCGCCAGCCACCATAACAGAGTCCGACCCTAGGTTCCTGCTGAGAAGTTTGGAGCCAAATCAAAGCGAATTAAATAATTAAATTTTAATGACATGCGTGCAGTAATTACAGCTCGAGCTGGGTGCCTCCGAAGAGGGACCCCGAACAAAGAAATCCCTGGGCAATTATAACCTTTCAATCTAAGTTCTCCACCCCTCACGCGGTAGTTCGGACCAATAGTAATATTCAGGTCTGGGGTCTCCTGCTCCTTATTGGGTCTCATTGCTGTCCCTAGGCAGGCTGTTTCTTTCCTTATCTTTACTGTTGCGGTTTCTGCTGACGGATGTGCCTTCGTTCCTTGTTGGGTCCTGCCGTTGTCTCTCAAGGTCCTGACGAGGAGGAGGTGATTCCAGACCACAACAATTAACACTGCCCCAGCAGTGAGAGGAGGCTTTGTCCCTCAAGGTCCTGATGCCCTGCACAGGCCTTATTTCAAAGTCTTGACACCCTCCCTTTTGGAGTGTGAGAGACAGGAACGCAGACTGCTTGTAGCTTCCTTATCTTCCCAGCTGGAACTGGCTCTGAGGCCCTTTTCTTACTGAACTAGGTGAAAGATCCTCATGTTATCTGAGTGCGGCCTAAGGCTTCAGCAACTTTAGCTACTCATGCTAGGCAAGTTTGATATAGGTTGTGCTAAGCGGCTACCTCTAGACAGTTTCAGTTCAATAACTTCCTTAACAATGAAGGCTTTTAAAAGTTGGTGATGTGATGTGACTTCTACGTAGGTTAAAGGCTGAGGTAAGGAGGGAGATCTGTTCAGGATAATGACATTGTTAGTAAGAAAATAGTGGTAAAATCTTTTCCCTTCATTAGTGTTCACTCATCTATATCTATATCATAATCACCCATATCTAATCACCTTTGTTACCACTGCTACCAGCTTCTTGACTTTTTCTCCTTTCTCAGCAGCATATGCTATACTTTCAAAACCAACAATTTCATTTTCTCTTTATAAACACTATGTGTAAATCAGCCATTAAACACTCTCTGTTGAGTGCATACCAGCTGTCACCCAATTATATACATGATCTTGATTATTTGACTTTGATTGCTTTGCCCTACATTCTGAAAATCTGTGAAAAACCTGAATGACATGAATGAATGGGCTTTTGCATTTAAATAATTCAACATCCATACACACACTTTACCTGAAACATTCCAAACTACTACTGTCAGTATGGTTCTAAAGGGGTCTTACAAAGATTTTCCTTAGATCTCCATTTCAATTTACAATATGAACATCGCTTAAAAGGCTCAATTGTTTCCTTCAGTGTCCTGCCAAACAAAACTGAATTGACTGAAATACAGCCTATTGATGCTTTTGTAATGCTATAGGAGCTGATAGCAGTCATCACCCCTTTTGCTGAATGGTATAATTGGGCTGCCAAAAAGGATCTGAGATTTTTTAACACATTCCCTGTTTGGCTGAGCTAACCAATTATTCTGCAGTTGCTATCAAGGCTGCAGACTTTTCTTCATTGGGGTCATTAAGCTTGTCAAAAATAATTTGTCACCAAAACTGCTGACCCTTATTGCCTCTGACAGCAGCACAAGTATCAAACTAAAAATTCCTTTGCATTAAAGAAAATAAATGACTGATCAGAGCCTACAGTGTGTTATGACTGTATGGCTGTTGTGGTTTAGGTCAGGACACACTAAATGCACACTATGCAATAATTGAATCTGTGTGAAGGAGTTTAGATATTTATTGCCTCTGTGCAAGAGTGATTAGTAATGTATAGAACACTATGAAGCTACAGAAAAGTGGTTCTCTCTACTTTGCCTTTCCTTGCTGACAGGCGCAGTGGTTGTCAGTTGTCGGGAGGAGCAGGGTGTTAAGCGTGCCAGTTCTGGCCATGCGAACTTGGTCCCAGGCATCCCTAGAGGTGCTCCACGGTCAAGCATCCTGGAAGGTAGAGTCGTGCCACCCCCCTTCGGGCTGAGGTGGATGAGTTGTATGAGGTGGAGAGCATCTTCCAGATCGTTTGATCTTTGCTGGTCGGTGGACCACTCCGAGCTGTTGCTCATTGATTGGTGTAGCGAGTCACCAGGCAAGTATTCTTGTGCAAGTCTAGTTCTGCTATTTCTACCAATTACATGTTTTTTTAATAACACTGCCTAATTGTGCTTTATCTAACAAAAGTTACATCCCTAACAACTACACAGCAACATACCAAAGGTCAAACTGTGGGCCTCTGACATCAGCCTAATAACTCAAGTGATGTCAGCTCAGTAGGCCAAGACAATGCCACAATCCAACCTTCTGACCTCACGAGAGGTAGAAACAGTATCAGTGAAATGACATGGGTCATGAAAGCCACGTTACTAATCATTTTGTAAATTAAGTTACAAAAAAAGAACAACAAACAGCTAATATGAATGAAGACT
The DNA here is from genome assembly GCF_036370855.1 of Dromaius novaehollandiae. Lineage (NCBI taxonomy): Eukaryota > Metazoa > Chordata > Aves > Casuariiformes > Dromaiidae > Dromaius > Dromaius novaehollandiae. The sequence goes on from NW_026991498.1 coordinate 175,092, forward strand.
TGAAGGAGGAATGTGACCTGTAGTCCTATTATTAAAATTGTGGGTCATTTTCTTTTTAATTATAAAGAAAATAAGAGGAGGAAATGTACTTTTACTTTCTCAGAAATAAAATGATATGAAATTAGTTCTCAATTGATACAGATTAGATTTTTGGAAAGTTACTCAGTCCAAACATCTGGCAGTGGAATACATTGAGACTAATCCTATAGTTCATCACAATGCAATTTTTTGCATATTCTTTACAACCAGTGTGGTGTTTGAATCGGGCCAGCAGCGATAGGTTCTTTGTTTACATTAACACTTGCCACTAAATAGTTAATATTTGCCAACATTCACCACAGTGAGGTAAACTTTTATCTCAGAAACATCTGTGTAAACTTAGAATTTGGTCCACTGAAGGTATACCATATAACAGCTTTATAAATGAGTGAATCCCTTTTAATTTTTTGTACCACTATATTATTTTGGTGAAAAAAATTCACAGCCTGATTTTAGTCTCTCACACTGCTCTAATTACATTGAATTCAATGGGATAAATTTCAGTTTAGACTGATGTGGAGTTAGAACCATTCTCTCAGTTACTATATGGTATTTGACAGGAAAATAAAGTAATGAATAATGGCAAAAATAATGGAACTGTTTTGAAACACTTTCATTCACCACATTCCTAGCTATTCACGGCCACATTTTATCTATCTTGACCATCTCAAATTGCAACTTCCAAGCTTTGGCCCTGATCCTGGAAGGACTTACATTCATGCTTAACCTTAAATATGGTGAGTAGTTCAACTTGGTTGCATCTTTTCTCCTTTTTTGTATGCAATATTTTTTCTCAGCTTTTGAAAACATACCTCTTTAATGAAAATAGTCAGATAAACATACATAAGCAAACAGGAGCCTATCTTAAGAGACAAAGACTGTCTTTTACTTATGTGAATTACATTTATTCAAGCAAGGCTGATGACTTATGGTTCATCATGAATGTAATGACTTTGCACAGTAGTGTTCTTATTAAGAAATGGCTGAAAACTAAAGAAAGAAGAGCAAAAGAGACAAAGAAAGAAACTGATAACACTGCTGCAGAGGATCCCAGGATTTTGTTGAATCCTAAGGATGTCATTCACACAAAATCACAAATTGGTTGAGGTTGGAAGGGACCTCTGGAGATCATCTAGTCCAACCTCACTGCTCAAGCAGGGTCGCCTAGAGCACATTGCCCAGGATTGTGTCCAGATGGCTTTTGAATATCTCCAAGGATGGAGACTCCACAACTTCTCTGGGCATCCTGGTCCAGTGCTCCTTCACCCTCACAGTAAAAAGAATTTCCTCATGTTCAGATGGAACTACCTGTGTTCCAGTTTGTGCCCGTGGCCTCTTGTCTTGTCACTGGGCACCACTGAAAAGAGTCTGTCCCCATCCTCTTTACACCCTCCCTTCAGATATTTAAACACCTTGATAAGATCCCCCCTGAGCCTTCTCTTCTCCAGGCTGAACAGGCCCAGCTCTCTCAGCCATTCCTCATGTGAGAGATGCTCCAGTCCCTTCATCATGTTAGTAGCCCTCTGCTGGACTTGCTCCAGTAGCTCCATGTCTCTCTTGTGCTGGGGAGCCCAGAACTGGACACAGCACTCCAGGTGTGGCTTCACCAGGGCTGAGTAGAGGGGGAGGATCATCCCCCTCCACCTGCTGGCAATGCTCTGCCTAATGCAGCCCAGGATACCATTGGCCTTCTTGGCCACAGGGGCACATTGCTGGCTCATGGTCAACTTGGTGTCTGCCAGGAGTCCCAGGTCCTTCTCCACGGAGATGCTCTCCAGCAGGTCAGCCCCCAGCCTGTACTGGTGCATGGGGCTATTCCTCCCTAGGTGAAGGACCCTGCACTTCCCTTTGTGGAACTGCATGAGGTTCCCCTCTGCCCATCTCCCCAGCCTGTCCAGGTCCCTCTGAATGGCAGCACAGCCCTCTGGTGTCTCAGCCACTCCTCTCAGTTTTGTATCATCAGCAAACTTGCTGAGGGTGCATTCGGTCCCATCATCCAGGTCATTGATGAATAAGTTGAACAGGATTGACCATCTTCTCACCATCTTCTAATAATCATGGTTTGCCTCATGTCCTCTCTTGCCCTTGCAAGTTTGGAGAGCTTGCTCACCAAGTGGGCTTCTCTAAGCTTTCATAAGTATAGTTTTTGCTCACAGGTTCATAAATGTGGGACTACTGTCTGAGTAGTCATTAATTTGGCAGATTTTGTTCCAGATATTCAAAAGCATGTTTTCAACTGAGCAAATCCAATGAAAAAAAAAAGCTTTTTTTTTTTTTTTTTTTTTTTTTTAATCCTTATTACACTTCCCAGTAGGATGGAAGAATGAAGATTTGAAAAAAAAAATCTAATATATGTTCTTTCTCCATAAGATACAGGGCTTAATTCTTTCTTTAGACTTTTTTTTTTCTGAACAGGGCCTAATTGGAAAAAGCTGAGGATGCTAAACAGCAAAGGAAAGAAAACATTTACTGAGCTGGGAGGTGCATATTGAGTATTGTAGGAAATTTGTGTATGGATTACTTGTGAGGTAAAAAAAAAACATCTTCCGCCTGTTTGTTACTGTGATGGACTCCCACCAACTAGAATACAAGCACTTTTGCCTTGTTTTTCCCAACTGTTCTTTTCTGCTATCACTCTCTTACATCATGGGGTGAATATTCTGCTCCTGCATTCTGACATGAAATAAGAACTAAGCAAGTAGCTCTGCTCAGAACAGAAGCAGACTGTTTAGATTTTAAATATTAAGTCGTATTATTCATTTTCCCTTAAACTAGGGATGCATGGGGAAAAAAGAGGTAAGGCTATATTGATAAACAGCTCAAATGCATTTCACTCCAAGTTTGTGGTTGCTTAATTAAGTTTTTATAGATAAGACCACAGAGATAAGGTACAGGCATGATATTTAATAAATCAACAGCATCCCACTCTTAACACCCTATGAGTTGCCATAGAGCCATACAGCAAGCAGTGTTCTGTTGAGACACCATAATTATCATGAAATCTGGCCTGAGGATTAAGAAACTAATTCTGCATTCCTTGTCTATCTAAAATCCTATGATTCTATGATTCTTACAGGCAGAGATAAGGTTGTTCAGCTTAACTGTACACATTCAAACCCACTGTATGACCTTGTCCATTCCACTTTATTTTTGGTCTCAGTTTCCTTTGTGTAAAACAGAAGAGTAAAGTTTGCCCACTTCCTCTCAGATACCAGAAGGATTAATTTATGTAATTGTTGTAAAGAAAATTCAAAGTGTTATTTAAAAGAAAAATGCTAAGTTTCCTGAAAAATCTGGCCATAACTTTCATTTAATTAGGTATCTAAAATTATGATGCTGGAGTTGGTTACATACCATTCTCAATGAAACGTGTTTTTTATCATGCAGGTATAATTTCTTGTACTTCATGCTTCACTATCAATCAAAAATGGTAATTGAACAATTTTAAATGTGAAGATAAGACTCTTTAGGACAGTTTTACCCTCCCCCAAAATACATATCTGTGAAAAAGTATTATCTTTTATTAAATGAAATGTTACAACTGTATAGTAATATACTTTTCCTTAAAACTGCATTACAGCTTGGAGAGATTACAGAGATTGCAGCTAAATTCCTTTTCCTGTTTCATAGTAAAACAGCTGCATTGTTCAGTGGAAAACAAAAACAAAAACAAAAACAAATCATCTAACAAAAGCAAGGAATTGGCATCCAATGTAAATGGTGCTTGTTTTCAACTCTCACTCATATTGCTGAAAAAAGTAGCTGAGGAAATTTTAGGAGCCTGGTCTTTGAATTTGATGCTGTGATAATGTGATCCCTTTAAATATGGTTAAAATATATATTCTTGTGGTTAAAATACAGAACTGAAAATTAAGAAAGCCTTATTTCATCCTCATCTGTCATAGACTAATAGCATGACTTTGATTTTCTTATTGTTTCTTTGCTAGTAAAATGGGAACATATAACAATTTACTTCAGGCTTTCTCATGGTCTGTAATTATCTTTTGTTTGCATTCATGCTTATATAATGCAGGATCTTAACATTTTAATGGAATCTGCATGTAATATCTGAAGCAATGATATGGGGGAGGGGCTTCTTTCTTGAGAGGCGAAAAAAGAAAGCAATTACCTATTAACTTCAATAAGCTTTGGACCAAGTGCTCATTGGATTGTCTGGCAAACAAACATCTATTGTATTCATCTGCAATAAATATATATAGAGTCTATTGTTATTTACTGGAACAAAGACCTCTAAGGCTTCATATCATTTCATGAGCTTAACTGTGAAGGCAGAAAAAAATCCCAGTCCTAAAAAAATAGCCCTATACAAGCACTGTGTCATAAAATGTACTCCCATTCTGATCGAAATGGTTGCACTACAGTGAAGTGTTGCTATGAATGTTACATTTTTCCCCATTTAAATACTTTAAGGATTAAAAGCATACCACTAATTTTACACGAAATGAACCCGAGCTTTTAAAACTCAACTGTGGCATGCAGCATCCTTACTGCTGAGCACCTGATGTCAGCAATTATTTGAGTGATGTCTGACACTATGTCATTCACAAGATTGCCAGGAAGGAGAGTCTGGGGGAATAAAAACCTATTTAAAAGGTTTTGATATGTGGTCTTACTCTCAATTTTTTAAAAGCCCTCATGTGTCTTACAGACCAGAACCCTGCTAATGCTGTGGGGGAAGGGAAATGCTTTTAAAAAGACTTTAATTAATGTTTAAAATGCATCACTCTTGTTTGAAAGCTGTATAAAAAGCAGCTTTTACATCTCTCGATAATCTGCCAAGCTGGGGAAAAATATTTTGTTACTTTCATACCACCTGCTTTGGTACTGACACAGAAGAACCTACCTGTTCAGCATTTATATCTTCTTCTATTATCTTCTGAATTTATATCTTCCTCTAGTAATACGTTTTAGATCTATGGATACCATTCTTCCATTTGAACTCACTTTGCATGTCTGTGCATTACAGCATTACCTTCAATTCAGAAATAGTTTACATTTTCATTCTAATGAGCCTTTCTCTGAAGCTTATAAAATCACAGAATAATTCAGGTTGGAAGGGACCTCAGGAGGTCTCTAGTCCAACCTCCTGCTCAAAGCAGGACTTAGTCCAGTTGGGTTTTGAAAACCTCCAAGGATGGAGACTGCACAGCCTCTCCAGGCAGCCTGTTCCAATGCTTAACTGTCCTCATGGTGAAAAAGTTTTTCTTCTATCAAGTCGAAACATTTATTTAAACTTTTATTGCCCATGTCTATGGTCAGCTTATGAATACAGCGCTATCTTGCCTGTAAATGAAGCAAATTAATCTAAATCAAAGCTAGCTAAAGCAATCTCAAACAACATCTTACAGTTGCAAATGGACTCAGGTCAACATCCAGCCAAGGCATGAGGCAGAGGCAGCATTTTTTACTATCTTCAAGCAGGCAGTCTCATACTCATCATGCTAGACGAGGTTGGGTCTTTCAGTACATGATATGCCAAGATATACTTGCTGTTTCCAAAGGCTCAGTGAGCTGAAAGAAATATCTCAGGGTCCTTTCTCTAGCTGAGCCCATTCCTTTGGGCTTTTGAATTTGAACTACATGCTATTTTGATTAATTTTTTTGCATTAAATCTCATTAATAAGACACATTATATGGACTAAAAATGCTTCACTCATTCTCAAAATAGTGGTGTTAAGTAGGTCTTTGCAGACAACACAAAAACTAGTAGAGTAACAAATAACGAGGAGGTTATGATACTGTTACAGAATGATCTGATTCATTTTGCTGAATAATTGCAATCTACCAAGCTGCATTTTAAAACAGCCAAATGCAAAATAATACATGCAGTAATGAAGACTATAGCTTTTATTTACAAGATCAGAAATTTTGCCTAGCAAACAGTGATTAGGAAAGGGAATTTAAGATCATCATATATAACATTAACCCTCTGTAGAAAGCTATGGCTAAAAAAAGGCTAACATGATCCTTGGAAGTATGAAAAGGGGACGCTGAAGTAGAGAAGTAATCTTGCCTGTGTGCCTAGCATTGGTAAGAACACTACTGAAAGAATGAGCCTATTTCTGGTATATAAGGTGAATGTAGAAATAGTACAGAGAGGTCAAAAGCAGATCACAGAAGTGATCAATGAAAAAAAAACCATATTGTGTAAAGAGTTTTAACATAGGGCACATCTGCATGGTCATGCAATCAGTCATGGGTTACCTAGCAAAGCATGAGCTAGTTCTGATCTGGAAGCTGTGTATGTCTGGGTCCCTGTTAATAAGTCCTGCACCTCTAGACACATTAACATGGGCACAGTCCCACATTAGTATGGCCACCTCTCCACCCTGCCTAGGTCCCTCTGGATTGCAGTCCTGCCCTTGAGTATATTGAATGGTTCCCCCCTCCCCCCCATCATCTGCAAACTTTATGCACAAGTACTGTCACCTCTTCTAGGTCATTGTTAGTCCAACCCCCCTGCTCAAAGCAGGGTCACCCAGAGCAGGTTGCCCAGGACTGTGTCCAGTTGGGTTTTGCATATCTCCAAGGATGGAGACTCCACAACCTCTCTGGGCAACGTGGTCCAGTGTTTGACCACCCTCGTGAGGAAATTGTTTTTTCTAATTGGAATTTCCTGTGTTCCAACTTGTGTCCATTGCCTCTATTAGGTTGGGAAGATATGTTTTATATTACATGGCTCTTTAATATAGCAGAAAAAAAGAAAACATAATACAATGGTTGGAAGCTGAAACAAGACAAATTCACATAGAGAAAAGGTGAAGATTTTTAACAATAGGTAACATTTGGGATAATTTACCTAAGAAGCTGGACTCTGTCAGTTGCCTTTTTCAATTAATGGATTACACCACAAACAGATGTTATGACCTTACTTCAGTTTACCAAAGCAAGTTCCTTGGTCTTTGTTACTTTGGTGATTGAACTAGATTATCTAAATAGCTTCTTTTGCAATTAAAACCTATGAATTTTTAAAACACTTAATAGCTAAATATCTACTACAAACACTAAAGTATCCACACAGATTCTACCATGCTACTGCTACAGCATGAATATCTAAATGTATTTTGCAACGAAGATTCCTCTCTCATTCAGACTAGGGCTTGGATGGTTTATGGTGTATACAGCAGGGAACTACATGCAATGCAGATTTGTTTATATAAATCTATGTTCTTATATTATAATTGTACAGAGTAGTTGCCTAGTATATTCTGCACTATATGTGTGTGTATGTGTATACAAACACATACAAAACACCTGTATTTTCCTGAGTGTGTTAAAACTATAGCCAGTTCTGCTTTTGCTTTTTATCAACATGCTTTTCCTTTCACTGTAAATATATTGCTTTTATAGTTTTGTAATTTTGATCATTATCTTTATAAAAAGAAAGGAAAATTTGTACATGTAAATACATGGACAGTCCAATGAGTGTGTTTTAAAGAAACATCAAGGTCAAAATTAAGAAGCATAGCAAGCCAGGAAACAGTCTTTATGAGCTAGTTAATGGTTTCAATTTACATGCAACAGTAAAAATAAAAACATGGTAACTGATTTTTTTTTTTCATTGCAGTTTAGGAAAACATTACAGAGGCCTTTTTTAATTAATTAATTTCACAAAAAGGATTATACTTCCAGAAAGTCTGGATGAATCAGGATTATGTTTAGGAGTGTTAGACACAGCTTCAGAATGTCAAATGCATGGCACATAATTAAGTGACTAATTATAGAAAAGGCTTTACATCCTCTTCCACATTTAATGACTTGGAAAAATATGAAGATTTCCATTTCAAAATATAACTACAATCTACTTGACTTTTTTCCCCATAGCTAATCATGTCTTCTGTGGAAAAAAATTAACTTAATTCAATTAGCAGGACAAAATGTATATTCTGTGTAGTTCAAAAGAATGTCTTTGCACTCCTTTTTATCTTAAATGTCAGAAGTTCCCAAGACCTCAGAAATTTTGGAGTTTAAAGTTAACATTTATTAAGAGCTGTCTAAAAACAGACTTTCTAATAATACAGGCTCATAGTCTCTTTTTCCTAGATTAACTGTTTCTACTATGTAACTATATATAGTTTTGTGAATATCACATACAATGATTTAGGGTCATGGGGGTAAGAGAGCTTCAGAATATTTTCAGCACTTTCAAATTATGATCAACAATACAGAATTTTTTACAAGCTGCAATTTTTAATCTTGTAAGTTAATATTCCCTCCATTCATTTCATTTAAATTCTATGCTAATTCCCCAATCCCATAGACACTTATACAAATGGAAGATTAAAAAAAAAAAAAAACAGGTAAGTTAGAAGAGATAAAAGAGAATAGAATAGTTAATAGAGAATCTGATTGATTAGATGTCCTGGGTTTCTTTTAAAGCAAATTATATAGGCATTACAGGACTAGATAACATAAAATGGTATACATGTGATTTGCAAATATGAGCTGGAAAATTTTGTCTTGTACTTCACATAAAAATGTGTATTTGCGTGCAGTATTTCAATACTTTCATATTTAGCACTTGCTTTGTTTTTTTCTTGTTCTCTTTGTCATGTAATAAACATTTTTTCTTCTCTGTTTTTCTGAATCAGATTTCCTCTATAACCCTAAGCAGTCTATCTGGGCCTTTACTGCAATTTCTTTACCTGAGTCAGTACAGAATGTAACTTCTGTTTAAGTCAAAGATTGCTCTGAGGGTAGAAGGATTGTAAGTGTAACTAGCAATAATCATCATAATGATTAAAAAAAGATATCAATGAGAAATACCATAGTGATATTTTTAAAATGCTTTAAAACAGTTCCAGAAAGGTTTCCTTTGGTTTATCTTCCTTATAAGCTTTACTTTCCTCTTTATTTTTCTGTTCAACTACTGGGCATTCTGTTTGTAATAACATATGACATAAGTCCTCTGTACTAATGTGCCCCACAGCATTCCAAGACTCAAAGGCAATTTTCACCAGTTAAAATAATCTGTGGCTTAACAGCTGTTTCTTTCTCCTTTTTCTTTTTGGCTTAGAAACTTTATGCATATCAAATTCCAAGCTGTACCAAACAATACACAGATCCAAGTTCCCTGAGAAAGCATATAAATGCACATTCTTCCAAAGATCAACAAGCCAGAGAAAATGTAATTTTTCTAGAGGATTGATTGGTATAGAAAACTATATAGGGAAGCCAACATTCTAATATTATTTGTATCAATGCATATGATTTTAGACTGTTTAAATGGAAAAATAATTAATGAGAACTAATATATCTGATGTTCATATAGATGATGAGTTTATCTTTGACTTAATGAAGCCAATTGCTTTAGTGCTCTTTATCTTCTGGTGTGATGATTAATCATTGAATATATGTAATTCAATTCTGAGAAGAGAGGTTATTTTAAAAGTTCTGTCACCAGGTAAATATATGGTGATAGAGCATCCAGTTACACTGTCAGTCTCAGACAGAAAGATAGATATTGAACTCAGATTAAGCTACAACATAACATTATTTCAGAACAGCAAGGGCTTGCTGCTCCCTAATGGATGGCGAGTTGGGAGCCAAGCATGATAACATGGCCATCAGGACGGGGCCTCACCAGCCAGGACCCAGTCCCACAGTACACAAGCAATGCAAGCAGAGGATATCATGGCCAGTTTCAACCAAGAGTCAAGATTGCCAGGCAAGTTCACAGCAATGAGGCAGCTCTGAAGTCAAGCCAGGAAGTCAATCTGCAAGCCAGGGTCAGGATCAAGTCCAGTCATTGCCGGGCAGGTCCAAGGTGACAATACAAGGCTGACATCAAGCCAGGAAGTCAGTCCACAGGTCAGAGCCTGGATCAACAAGATTCACAATCAAATATGGAAACAGCTATAGCTAAGCTAGAGATCAGTACTCCTACCAATATAACTCAAATGGGAAATAAATGCCCAGGGCTGAGCTTCAATGGGCTCCTGGGCCCACAGGCAGTGTGTGTGGGTAGAGGCCCCAGGTGAGGCTGGTTACCAGGCCTATTAGTGCCCTCAGGGCCCTGACAGCAGCCTCCCCTCCCAGCAAGGTGTGTCCCCACACCTTACAGAGCTCTGGGCTCAAAAGGGACTTGCTGTAGAGTGGTTTAACTGCTGTGGGTTGACAGTGGGCTATTTCAGAAGCATGAGCCAGAGCAAGGAGAGGGAATCAGGAAAAGGACATGGCATTAAACACTTTGGGTGGGAGGGGGTGGCAGCCACCCCTGACAAGCCCTGGAGGCTTGGCTCCAGGGGAAAGGGGCCCAGCCACCTGTGACAAATCCTGAACCACATGCTCGGGGGGGGGGGGGGGGGAAGAGGCCAAGAAGCCCCCAACAAGCCATGGAGGCTGGGCTTTGGGGGGGAAAGGGTACAGCTGCCCCTGATGAGCCCCAGAGATGGGGCTCCAGGAGGAAGGGAGAGCAGTCGAAGCCCCTGCTGGGCCCTGGAGATTGTGTGTCCCAATGAGAAGGGGCCTGGCCACCCCGATGAGCCCTGGAGACCAGGCTCTGGGGGAAAGGGGCCCAGATGAGCCCTGGAGAATGGGCTTCAGGGGGAAAGGAGGGAAGCTGAAGCCCCAGGTGGGCCTCAGAGGCCAGGCACCCTGGGGACAAGGGGCCCAGCTGCCCCCCAGAGACTGAACTCCCAGGGGGAAGGGGCCCAGCCACCCCCCTGGAGACCAAACTCCTGGAGCTAAGGGACTCAGCTTCCCTAAATGATTGGAGATGGGGCTCTGGGGGATAGGAGGGCAACCGAAGCCCCAACTAGGCCCCTGACCATGCACCCTGGCGCAAAGGGGCCCAGCCACCTCCAGTGGCCCCGGAGGCTAGGCTCCCCAGCAGAAAGGGGCCTGGATGCTCTGAATGGGTCCTGGAGGCCAGGCTCCCCAGGAGCAAGGGGCCTAGCCACCCCCTGGAGGCAGAACTCCCTGGGTGAAGGGGCCCAGCTGCCCTAGATGAGCCCCAGAGCCCCCTTCAGGGGGAAGGGAGAGTGGCTGAAGCCTGCGCTGGGCCCTGGAGGCTGGGCTGCTCCGCATGAAGGGGCTTGGCTGTACCCACCGGGCCCCGGACACCAGGCTCCTCAGGGGCAAGGGGCCCAGCTGCCCCTGCTGGATTCCATGGCACAAAGGGGCCTAGCCACCCCTGCCCTTCCCCAGAGACTGGGCTCCCAGGAGGTAAGGGGCCTGGTCACCCCCACTATGTTCCCTGGTGCAAAGGGGCCCAGCTACCCCTGATGGGCCCCAGAGGCTGGGGGCAAGGGGCCAACCTCCCTCTGGAGTCCAAACTCCCTAGGTGAAGGGGCCCAGCTGCCCCTGCCAGGCCCCCTGGGGGGCAAGGGGCCTGGCTGCCCTGGATGAGCTGCAGAGACCAGTCTTCAGGGGGGAAGGGAGAGTTTGCCAAAGCCCCCATCAGGCCCCAGAGGCTGGGCTCCCCTGCACGAATGGGCTCATTTGCCCCTATAAAAGGGGTTATAGTTCAGAAGTTATATGTTGAAATAAATTACCATTTATGGTAAATAATAACAATTTTTGTTTGGACAATGGCTGAAATGCTAAAGTATAGTCTATAAAATTGCAAAATAGAGGTCTAAACTTTGATTCAACAGTTTGACCAAGAAGTATCGTGTAGCTATGCTGGACTGAATTTCAGCCTTTGAGGAATTTCCCTTTATTTCCAGGCTTCTGTGTCCTCTTGCAGGGAGAAAGTAGCCTAGCATTCATTTTCACAGTGCTGATTAGTGCCACTCCTATATACCCCTCCACGCATAGCCCTGTTGAAGGAGTTCTATCCCCTTGCATCGTGAACCCCATTTTGCCTATTTCAAAGGAAGAGTAAAACTCAGCCCCCTAGACACTTTTTTTAATAAGTATCTAAAGTGAATGGTAATCATGATTTTGTATTCTGAAAAATTTGCATATGACACATTAACTGAAACTCAGATAACGGTTCTAAACACAAGGTATTAAACTGTAATATAACATTACTCTAAGTAAAATAATAAGGTAAGCAATCTGCCTAATTGTATCAAATTACAATACTATGTGGGGTTCCCTTCCTAGGGTTACATTTCTCATGTGTTTTTGTTCATTTTCCATTCCTCTTTTATGCCAAACAGTTTAAAGCTGGCTCTTTTTACTCCTCACTTCTCTCTCTCTCTCCCCCCCTATATGTGTGTATATATATATATATATACACACACACACACACACACACACACTCTTTAGAATTCAAGTTGTTTATTTTTGCATCCAGTCTGTTTGATAAGGATTTATTTATGCCCATTGGTCATCTGAGATGCACTGATACATGGAAGGGGAAATAAGCCAAATCAGCAGAAAAACAAAGGAAAAAATGTAGTTTCAATAAAGCCAAATCTTTAAAAGCATGCACTAAGGTTGCAGTATATAATGTTTATAAGGTACAGCATAGTTACTAGACCTTTAAGAACTTATAATTGTTAACTCACATCATGCTTTGATATTTAAAATATCATATATGCATATAGCAGTTGCAATATACAGTTGAATCACAATACAAATGTGATTCTCATTTCTGAGAAGGAATACATGGGTTGAAACCAGCTCAAGCCTGTTGCTCTCATCAAAATTCTTTGTTTGTTGTTCAGTTTTTATACTCTGTGTTCGGCTGAGCCACGTATACACCCCCTGTAGTGTTCCTAACCAGAAGACCATTGTACATCAAGGACTTAGTGATCCCCATAACAGTTAACTTGAGTAGGCACAGGCCTGTGCTGTGCTGCACGTACAGCTTGGCCTTCAGGCCTGTGCTGTGCTGCACATATCCCTTGGCCGCAGGATAAACTCAGCCAGCTAATCCTAACAGAGGAGCCTGGAGGCAGCTCCCACTTGGCACCAGCGATTACACCACCTGCATGTCCTCATCTTTATCTAAAAGTGAAGCTGCATGTTCTCATGTGAACATCCCTTTGCTTGACAGTAGGCATGATGAATAGAATTGGTTTCTTCTAAGAAAATCCTATAAGAGCTCTAAAGACCATATGACAGTGAATCTCATCATGGATGGGATCTGCACAGTGTGCTGTGCCCTGATTGGAGGCCCATTCGATGCTGCACAATTTGGGGTTCCCAACATCTGAAGGGACATAAGATTATCTATCCTCTTTTTCCTTCTTGTGTTAGTCCCAATAAATGATATTTTTAAGCAATACCTTACAAGAGTGAGTGCCTTTCTTCCTGGGATCATAACAAATGCTAACCTTGGTGCCTTTTTTGCCTGCCAAAAATATTTAAAAGGTTGCTTTCATTTCATTAAGAGAAACTACAATAGATGGGTTACCTAGGTGAACCCTTATCTTTTAAAAAAAATGACTGTAGAAAAGATGTCACAATTAGAACAGTTAAAATAAACAAGACCAAGTAGGGGGAAGGTAGAATCTCTCAGGGCTTCTCAGTCCACAAGGGAATCTTTGAACTGAAGAGAGAAAGGCAAATTAGTCCAAATACTAATATTTCAGTTGATCAATCCTCATTTGTAATCTTTTCAAAATTAGTTATGAATCAAATATATTATACAGCCAAGCTTTGAAATGTCAAATGCTTAACTGACAGTAACTAGTTGTCTCTCTTTTGGAGACCTGCATCATTTTAGCTGGTTCAAGCAATTCTTGAAAAAGCCATGCCTAGATTCAGTTGGCTACACAGCTTACCACCTCAGCTGGTCCTGTAACATAACACTGTTTTTTAATATTACTGGGGAGCTGAACAGCTAAAGGTTGGAGACGCAAGGAACTTCACTAGTGCGCAGTGTCAGCATTAATTAAATAGTTTTGCTACTGAGCAGCTATTTATTTGACTTATACTCTCTCTCAATTTATCACAGCAATTGTGCATGTATCTATTTTCCTGGCTTGTTCTAGGATAGAGCTCTTTGTACTCTCTCTACCAGAAAGCTAATACCATAGAGGCATAATATTGAGAGAGATGGTTCAAAAACATTTCTAAAAGTTGCTTGTACTTGGTTGGTTTTTTTTTTTTGTAATTGCATTGAATATGACAGACCTACCCAAATCAATAAGGAATGAAGGGGACTTTGAGATCTCAGGAGACAGGGTAAGGGAAGGATCTGTGCACAGACTTTCACTTCCAACATCTTCCTCTTTGGCTCACAGATTGGTCAACTACAAAATAATGACTAAAGGCTACTGGTGAGCTGTCAAAAAAAACTTCCAAATAAGAGAGAATTTCCAAAGATATTCCCCCTCCCTCAACCTGCCTAAAAGGAACCCTTTTCAGGTTTTGTTCTATCACATTTTTGAAGCAAATAAGCTGAAGAGGAAAAAGGGCTATTGTTCAGTGTCTCTCCAATCCTGTTGCTATGTGCATAGTTTCCTGCATTTTACATTTGTTGCTTTTTCAAAGACAGGTCAGCCAGTAATGGCTGACATTTTTCAGAACGCTTTTTCTAATTACAAAAAAATGAAATAAAGCCCAACACTGCACTCCTGAGATGAAGAGGCAGACCATATTACACCTCATCCATATTTATTCCTACTGTGGGCTGCAGTAGAGACCATGGCCCATCCACAGTAGGTGTGTAACATGTTGGAACCAAGGAATATCCCAAATATGGATCATGGCCAAAATATACAGCTTCCTGCTGACATTTTCCTGCAGGTTAGCTTGTGCTGGCCCTGAGCAGGGATCCCTCCTGAGCTGTATGGACTTTGCAAAGACACACTTGCACAGTTAATAATCATCCTACAGATGTTCCTTTTCGGCCACTGTGCAATCCCAGTATTGTCATAAAGTAAGTGTAAAGCCTTCACCTTTACAAGCAGATCAGGGTCATTATATTCTTCTGCAGCCTGGTCATTTTATATTTATATCTTATTTCTAATATTTTCCCTTTTTTCCTTTTATAGAGCCCTTTTAAACATAAACATGTCTATCTTAAGATAAAAATAAAGAGAAACAATAAATTTTAAAATGTCAAAAGGCATGACATTTCTCTATTGAACAATATTTCTCAGGCTATAAGATGTCTTTTTCATTACAGATTAATGCATTTTTTTCTATAGAGGTTTGATAGATTGTTTACCTTTTGTAATCTGTGGATCATGCTGGAAAATACATCATTCTCCCAGCAAAATAACAGAGCTCTTTTTATAAATGTTGACTAGTTAGTGTTGTGCAGTTCTCTTTTTTTTTTTTTAAACATTGTTTTACAGTAGAACCAGGCTCTGATTGTTGCAACTGTGTTTATCCTGCACTATTAATGAAGCTACCTGTTTAAGACTTTGAATGAGCAGAATTTTATGCCAGCATTTAGATTTAGTGGAGAACAAATATAAAACAATATCTCAATGTTACAAGTTGTTGAATCTGGTAGCCCAATAGAAGTGAGGCTGCTGCAGTTCCATGTCCCAAGGTCCATCCAGTAGCGATTCTGAGCATGTATTTCCCATAGGTGTACAAGCACACATATACATGTGGCCAGCCACATAGATCAACACAAACACTCACTCACACAAACGGCACCAACGGCCTCATCCTGTTCCCTTCTCTGGCTGATCAGGACAAAGGTCTATTAGTGGGAAATATATACATATATACACTGCAGATCCCTCCAGTAGCTGGGCTGAGGCACTCAGGCTACCTAGTAGCTGCCCCTGGACCCTCTTGTCTCCAGTTGCCTCATGCACAGGCACACACATGCAAAGGCGTCTCAGTCAACCCCCAGACCCCCTGGTAGCCAACTCGCAGACTCTCTGGTCTCTCCAGTATCTGGCCCAGACTTAAGGCTGCTTTGATTCCTGGCTCCCCAGCCTCTTATCCTACTCGCCAGCCAGTCCAGGTTGATGTGTGCTAGCAATCACACACTAGCATACATACCCACACAATATGCACACGCTCTGGTCTCTGCGGTTCCTGGCACCCCAGACACACGGGCTCCTGTGACCCGTGGTCCGACTCCAGTGGCTGGCACTTAGCCCTCCATACACACATGCACATACAGAATAGAGAGCCCCTCACCCAGGAAAATAGTTAGAAATGGAGTCTAATGAGACGACAGGCCAGACAGCACCGATCAGGCGCGGGGCACGGCCAGGCAAGCGTACTGGCCAGCAGCCTCTTCACACATGACTGGCCCTTTTTAATCCCTTTTCCTAGTTTGTTCCTCCCCAAACCACCTTGATCCCTCCCTTTCCCTGCCTTTGGTTCCTCCCCTAAGCATCCCATGATAAGTCTTGTGTGCTCCCCAAATGCACTTCCCTGCATCCCATGATGTGTCCCATACCCCTAGGCAGTAACCCCCCCTCAGCCTGTGAGGTGACCCAGAGAGCCTCTCCCCTTGACTCATCTTGATGGGTGCCACCCCCAGCCCATGGGGCAGATGGAGCCCCTGCCTCAGCCCCTCCCAGGACTGTCCCAGGAGAGCCATTTCTCTCACTGGGTTATTGGGGCTCCTGCACCTGCTGTGGTGCCTCTGCACTCCTTTGTGTGTGGAGAAAAGCTCCACTGCTGGAAGAATCCCAAAGTTCTTAACTCACTCCAGCTGGAAAGGCTTCCCTCCATACTCACTGCCCCATGCTCAGTTCATGATAAAGAGCCACTTTGATTTCCAGCTTCAGACATTTGCTTTTGTTACAGAAACCCCGGAGCAGGAGTTTAGTGAAGCCATCTTACAATGGCTGTAGATTGTACTTTATTTACTAAAGCAAGTTATATACACCACACCACTGGGTATGGGCAGTGCTCCATGTAGCCATGTACAACCTGTTCTTGACTACATAAGGAGCATTGTTTCAAACTCCATTTTTGCACCAGACTAACTGGTCTCTGCTTCCACACAGGCCCCCAAAAGCTTTATATTAACTCTATGTTAGGGCAGAAGATATTTACCCATAGCCTCCTTTTTTACCATCAATTCACTCTAGAGCATCACTAGAGGGAGGTAAGAGGAAGCACCAACAAGGAGCAGTAAAGCTAAGAGCAGAAAGGCATACAGGAACTCAGAGGGAGAAAGTGATACAGCAGCAACATCTGACCCAGCTATACAGAAATAAATTCAATGTTGACTAGAAAACCAGCAGCATGTTTCCAATTCACTGACATTTCAAATTTGCCTTCTCCTAAACCTGGTTCAAATGAGTCACAGGACCCCAAGTTACACTTTATTTTAAACCACCTTCTAAGTGGAGATAGGCTTCAGCTACTGAAGCCTTTATTAATAATGCAAAGAGAGTTACAAAGATAACTACAAGACGACACAAGACCAGATACCCTGGTACAAACAACATGAATCTTGTTTTCAAAGTGCACATAAAAAATAAGCTTTGATAGCTGTTCGGTTGTGTAGTACAAAAGAAAGTTTTTACTAGCACTGTCACTGCATTGAAGCAACTCCAGCTGTCAGAAACTTCATTTCCAGCTTGGGAATTTTACACTCGCAGAACTGTTTTCATAACTCACATGCTAGTATAATTTGAGACAGCTGCACAGTCAGAGCCACAATAATCAAGTGCTTGCTCTGCAACAAAGTGTACCTAGCTATACTGCAAGGCTTTTAAAAGCTTTGTGGCCTGCTTTGATGCACTTATACTGCTTGTCAAAGGCTTTTAGTTGTGCTCAATTTCATTTAAAGTTATAGCATTCATTAAGAACCATGAGGTTTCTGAACTTAACAAACAAGGCATCTTGACAACTGTAAGCTGCTGGTATTCAGACACTTAAAGGTATTTTGTTCTTTTAGAGAGGCTTCATTAGACAGAATAAGAACAGCCTATTCGTGGGTAGTGTACTTTCTTCACACTCTTGAGAAAGTTTGATCTTTTGACCAACTCCTTCCCCTACCCTAAAGTTATGGATTTTGTTCCAAGACATCCTGACAGCTACAGTTGTTAAGTCACTTGTTTGGTCAGTCTGCAGAGTACATACAAGCTATGCAACTTATTCAGTTGTGTTCAGGCTGTCTTCCTGGCTGGAATTTTTTTCCCCTTCACCTTTGCATTTTGTACGCCAAATGCCAGCCAGTTGTGGGTAAAAGGGACCTACCAGACAGTTGATCAGTGCATTGTTAAAAAGATGAACTATCACATCATTCAGAGATTCCTTAACTTTCTTCAGCTGTCCTTTGCTAGTAGGCAGAAAGTTGTCCGATAATTCTCGGAAGGAGGATGCTGACCGAAAGCTCCTGTACACATCACCTGCCACTGACCCAACAGTGTAAACTTGGTCCTGAACATTCTGTGGGAGCCCCTGTATGCTTGAAGCCAGTGTGAGGCAGGTGGTCTGAAGCTGTTGAGTGAGGCTCCATGCAATAGCTAGTGCTCTTGACTCAATGTGCTGAAAACAGAGTAACACCACATCAGTATTTTGATATTGCTGTAGCAGTTTTGCTGTGTTGTTGAAAGTGCAATGAGTGAAGTAAAGGGTACACCAGGCAAAGATAAGCCCTGCTTTATTATGTGCTATAGCTTTGAGTTCAAGTTCTAGCTCTCTCAAGAATACTTGAATCTTGAAAAAGTCAAGTTTCATAGAGCAGAAACATCAGTAGTTTGCCCCCAGCAACAGATACACAAGCTCTTGCTGTGACTCTGAATAAGAGTCACAGCAGTAACACAGATTACTTCTGTTATAGCCAAGACCAGATAACTTAATTCTGGGGTGTGGGGGGGGGAGGGGTGGGGTCTCAACAAGCTCATGGGACAAACAGGGTCTTTCCTCCCCCTCCCCTTTCCCTCCAGAAGGGGAAAGGCACAATTTATTATAGAAAGCCTCAGTTAGCAGTTTTGGCATCACTTATTTTTCATAGTTATCACCAGCAGCTACCCTAAGCTTTAACATTTGGATTCCATGTTTCCTCATGAGTATCTTGTGCTCTTAAGATGTGGTGCAGCTTTGGGACCATGAATTCTCACAAAAAGTTACCTTGAGAAGTAATCCATTGACTTTTGGTACATTTACATCTATTATCTCAGCACTATGCAATTCATCACTGTCATTTTGGCCTGTATTTTTCTTCCATTCTACCCAAAATTGATATGGCATTTCCTGAGTATCAAGAAGTTTGAAGACACTAATCATGTTCTTAGCATACTCAATCTGAAATACAGCCAAATGAGGAAGTGAAGCAAAGATTCCAAACAGTTCTTCTATTAATGGTACCCTACCTTCCCTAGCCCTCTAACCTCTTTTTAAAAACTTCAGGATACAAGGCTTTGAAGAACAGGAATGCTTTATTTTAGTCCCCAAAGAAAATAGACCTAGAAGCCGTTTCAAGACATTATCTAGCCTGCCCCAATTATCTCTAAACCCAACTATACATTCCTTCCTCCTCCCCCCCAAGTCTACAGCTTCAAATGCTTGTGCAGGACAGAGGGTCAGACACTAGAAACCCTAGAAGTAGTTTCTCTTGTACAGAACAGCATGTTAGAATCAGACTACTGAAGAATTCAGGAGTGCTCATATATCCACAGCAAGAGGCAAAGCAAAACTATAAAGAATCCTACAGTTCCATTAAAAGCACTGAAGCATTCCTGAATTGCAGGAGACTTGCTTTAAAGTCCACAAGCATTCTACATGGAAAATGACCCTTTAACAGGGATTAAGCAAGTAATTAGCTTTGTAATTTAAGAACTGCAGAATTGCTGGTTAGCTTACAGCCCAGCCAGATTTAGGACCTCTCTAGAAGGGAGGGGAAGCTCTCAATGAGGTAAGGCTTTATACTTAGAAATACTGGATATAATTTAACAATGAGGTTGGTTCCTCTCTCCCATATAACTCAGCTTTTTATTTTGAAATTATGCAAATATTTGTTCTTTATACCCCAAGTCAAATTTAAAATTTACCAGATTAACAGTGTAGCTGAGCTGAGAGATTGTCTCTTGGCTTCTGTGCTTAGCATCTCTAGCCTTGCTTAAGGCCTGTTGGTAGGTACGCACACAGACCTTTGAAGACAGGGATCCTAGTCTAACATAGTAGCTTGGCTTCTGAACTCCAACTTCAAATCCTTCAATGTTTGCAACTTCTTTCTCTAGATAGAGAGAAAATACAGACCAACAGGAGAAAGCTCAGAGGCTTGAGACAAAGGTTCAGTTGCTTGGCAGTAACTGAATGCTATAGATACCAGTAGTCCTCCAGGATCTGGGTAGGAAGGAAGTCTATGCATTTTGAATCCCTTACTTGCTTAGCAGGGAAGGAATATGGAAGAAAATATCATTACAGCCAGCAAGGCAAAGAGCAGTTTGTGAATATTACATCAGTACTTGAACACCCTCTCCCCCACCCAACTGATAGAGAGGCAAGCAGTCATCCATTTAACTCAAGCATTCCAACAGCATCAAGCCTTGAACTGGACAGTCTTACCTAGCTCCTCTTCTGTACATGGAAGATACTGGTCTATAAGAATCTCTGATTTGCCAAGTGCACTATCCATTCCACAGCTCACCATTTGTGCTGCACAGCTTTCCAGAACAGCATTAATGCTGCCACCGACAACCGACTTAGTCATTTCTACACTGCCTTGTATTGCTTCTTTAGTCTTGCCCACAACTCCAGTGATTGTGTGGGCAGTTTTCTTGGCACCAGTCACAGTGGTTCTTACAGCTTCTCTGGCTCCAACAACTACATCCTTGGCATTGGCAACAACCTGCCAAAGAAAAGAGGTTGATTCACTAGAAATATTTGTTATGAAGAGCTACATAATCCAGAAAACACAAGTCTGCTAAAGCTTGTACAAGTCTCATTTCTTTAGGAGGTATTCTGTATTGAAAACATAGGAGCAAAACAAAACAACTCATGTAGTCTTTAGCCTAAAAGGCTTGCATGAACATATTTAAGTCACTCCTTGTTTCACACTGAGCAGAAAGGTTGGGGGCAGAAGTGAAGGGTCCAAATTTCAGGTGCCTACCAGTGAACTGGAGCTACAGCTATATCAAGTGGTAAGGTAATAAGAAATTGAAGCAAAAACCCCACAGTCACCACCACAAAACAAAGACCCCAAACACCCCTCCAAACACAAAAAAGCCTTTAAAAGGTTACAAGCCATTCTAGAGAACCACCCTCAATTGCCTCATTACACTGCTTCAACCTGTGCTTCAAGCAAAATCAATTGAACTCCCCCCCCTTGCATTTCAGTGATAAGAGACACTGAATGAGGAAGAGTAACTGTTCTACTTAACAGCACAGAAATTAACTTACCTCGTTGGTGGGTTGATACAGTATAGGCAGCTTCTCTTCAATTTTGTCCAGACCTATACGTGCATAATTGTTAGCAACTGCAACTAGAAGTGAATTGAGAACGATTAATCTTCCTTTGTCCTTGGTGCTAGTACTTCCTGTTGAAACAGAGCTTGCTATAACACATTTAAAGTAGTTTCCTCCTCTCTAAGAATGAGGTTCGAAGCAGCATAGCCCTACAACAAGGCAGGCTTCAGGAATACTAATCAAGCATTTGCAAGTAGTAATGTATCTGAGAAAGTGTGGGCACACATACACACACACTTCAGGACAGCAAAACATCCAGCCATCTGCCAGTTCACAGAAACAGGCTCTCTAGTTAGAACAGTTAGCCTTGCAATATAGTTGCAAAGTTCTTAACCACAAGTCATTCTCAAAAGTGAGTGAAAGGGAAGTACAAAGTAGCATTCAAAACCCAGTGAAGAATTAGGAAGGAGCTGAGCTAGAGACCACATAACTCAAGCTATCTTGCAAATCAAGATGAGCCAGTCAGTTTAGTCTTAAAAGTTAGAATTTGCTCCAGGGCATTAATAAAAAACCAAACACACCCACCACCCATCTTTAATCAGTTACTCCACAAGCAAATCAGCAATTCTTCAGCCAGATTTGACAGTGTTCTAGATCAGCATGCCTATGCTAAACTATCTATAAGCATATCTGAATGATTCAGCAGACTGCTTTAGACAAATGCATTAACATCCTTGTCTTACTTTGTGGCTCCAATTTCTGGATGATAGGCATAGCGCTTGTCACAGCTACTGAAGTAATTGTCTTCACTCCTTTTTCAACAATCTCACATACTAATTTCAGGTGAGGATGGTTATCTTTTGTGGTGACATAAGCTGTGGACACCATATTGTAGGTGGAGCTCACCAACGGAAGGTTGGCAACCCTTGATATAGCATTCTGTTTAAAGAGAAAGATGTTGGTTAACTCCTATTTTTCTTGACTACACATGAAAGACTACTGGGTTAAATTGGACATACCTGCTGTAGATCAATTGCTGCTAATGCCATTTTTCAGGTCTTGAATCTTATACAGCCTATAAGAGAAACACCAGAATTCAATCATCATAAGCACATCACCTTCCATTCAATCATTACCCTTTGAGATCAACAACCCTTCTGTAATCAACCCCATGGTTTTGCATCCAAGTGCCTTGTGAAAGCAACACAACTGGGGGGGGGGGGGTCCCATCTCAAGTGCCCATACACAAGGACTTGAAGACAGAAAACCTAATCTGACAAAGTAGCTTGGCTTTTGAACTCAAACTCCAAATCCTTCAACTTTTGCAGCTTCTTTTTCTAGATACATAAAGAAACAATATAGGCCAATGAGAAAAAGCTTAAAGGCTTGAGACGAAGCCTCACAGAGAAGATAACAGCAGCTCTCCCCATAAGTCCCACAGAAGGGAAGGGGAAATGGATAATATAGTCCTAATTAAGGAGGACATACAAATATAAGCATACAGAAGCATACTATCATGCTACAAATGCACACAGGCTGATCTGCCAGAAGCACTTTTTGCTTTGATGGTTTCATGAACCTCTAAACTCCAGAAGAACCTACATATATCAAGGTTACAGAGAGGCACTCTAAAGGTCAGGCCTTCAAAGAACTACAGAGCCTAGACTCTGAAGTTTTATACTTGCTTCGTTTGTCAGAGGGCCTGACCAGCAGTTTCCTATTTCACACGTAGAACTATATTACTACAGATTAGAGTATTAGTTTTCTGCTTGGAGGTCAAGTACACCCCTCCCCCCAGCAGGGGAGAGACACTAACTGATTCAGTTTTAACCAGGTACTTAAAGCCTCTGCAGGTAGCCCTGCTCATATAGGCAGAGGATAGCTAGAGCCACATAGTTTAGAAAAATCTCTTAAATACAGTCTCAATCACTTCACCTCTGTTGAGGAGTCACACCAACTTTACTGGAGGCAGTGAGATATGTCCAAATCAAACCCCTGGACAAAAAGGCATATTTTAGAAACATCAAGAGACCCTAAAGAGAAAGTGAATAAACTGAGCAATTCAGAAGTTGCATGTCTACTGCCCCCCCCCATGCAACATAATCAGGCCACCCTGAAGAAACACATGGATTAACCTGGCTGACTGTAGTACCCAAACTGGGGCAAGAAGCCCCAGTTCATAGGCATCACCACCAGATCTCTTTAGAGACAGAAAAGACTATTCCCCCACACACACACCATGCATGCTCAGAAAGACATTTTTCTACAGATAACCATGGACTACTACACTAGTCCTTTAGCAGTCTACTAAGTTTGAGCATTCAAAATAGATCCAGGATTCAGGGTGAAAGAACTGCAGAAGAAATACACTACAGGGAGTGAAACAATCTAAAGCCCTCCACCCCCACCCATCCTCTCTTCCTCTTGGAGCCTCCACTTTGCCCTGTCACCAGGAACACCTCTCCCAGCAGAGACAGCTGCTCCACCAAAGAGCCACAACCCCTCTCATTATTTCACAAAGAAGGGCAGAGAAAGCAACAGGCTCTACCATATTGCTGAATCACAAATGCAAAACAAACTAGGTGCTGGAAGTTCTCACCACTTTGCTCCCCTCCCTCCTACAGGGAGCCAATAGGTTTAAACTGTTGCTTAAAACGCACCAACACTGCAGATTACAGCCTCTCCCAGAGTGATAAGGACAGCTTTACTCACCCAGGAAGGAGAAAGCTACCGCTCTCACTGCTACCCGGAAACACAAGCTCCACACACCCTTACTAGCGCCCCCAGAGTACCCTACAGACTCCCTCTATACTCACTACCCCCAAAAACCATAGCGTGAGCAGAGAAAAGAAGAAAAATGGCTCTCCCCCAGCTATTTATGCAGAGAGGCCACCACCTAACCCCACTCACTCTCGCGAGATAACTGCATTTTAGTCATCTCCCTCCTACTTTCCTATCACGTGATTAGCTGCGACTCTTCACCGAGGAAGTTATCAGCTGATTCGGTACTGCCCTTTGTTCTCCATCAGCAGCAACTAGGTAGGCAGGGTGAAGCAAATAATACCTGGCTGTGAGGGCTTGAGACCAGTAGCTTGCTCTCTTAAACTGGTCACTGTTGAAAAGAAGAGAGAAAAAGGAAATAGAACTGACTTTTTATTAAGTGCGTTGTTTCCTGGTTTAAGCCTAAAGTGTGGAGGTTGAATGTTTACATAGCTGGATTTTTTTTTTATTTATAAGTGTCTGTACTAATCTGATGTTGAAAAAATCTCTAGTGATTGATCTGTCTGTTAGAGCTCAGCATGCATGTTGTACTGAATACTCATACTCCCTTTTGAAAATAATAATTTAAATGGATTTGGCTTAAGTACTGTTCCACAAGGTTGAGACTTTTTAAAATCAGTATGTATAATATTGGGCCTTAGATTATTGATGTAAGGGCCCTGTCCCCCTCTGGAGGTTTGGCTACTGAGGCTCAGGGCCAACTTGGAGAGAGTGCAGCTGAGGGCTGCCCCCTTCCCACTGGTGAGAGGGAAGAGGCTCCCAGACAGCTCCCGCCCCCCCCCCCCCCCCCTTCTTCTGGGAGCTGCTGTTAAGCTGAGGATCTACTGCTTGGCCCCCACCTAAGCTCCAGCTCTGGCTGTTTTGCAGCCCTGCCTGTGCCTGGCCATGGGCCCTGTTGATCTGGATGCAGGCCCTGACCCGCGGACTGACTTCTCAGCTTGATCCAGACCTACCTCATCACCATGGACTTGCCTGATGTTCTGGACTCTCAGCTGGCCCTGGCTACTGCACCCAGGGGCCTGCCCTACTCGCTTCGCTTGGGGACTGTGGGACTAGGCCCTGGCTGGTGAGGCCGCTGCCTCTGCCAGCCGTGTTATCACATTTAGTTCCCCTTCCCTTAGGGAGCAGTCGGCCCTCACTTCTCCCTGACAACTGAGAACACAGATCCCCTCCCTCACCCATCATTAATCCTCATACAGCAAGAGAATCCCAGAGGACAGAGGAGCAATAAAGGGAGTGTATCATCTACAAAGTGATTAGCAGAAGCACAGATAAATGAAGCTCAGTGTTATTCAAAGTCAGTGACAGACCCAAGGATGAAAATGACTCTTCTACATTCCAGTCAAGCATCTTAACACAAGGGTATACTCTCCACCAAAAAAAAAAAAGTCTAATTTAAAGGAGAGTCTGGGTCAATTGACCTTGCAGATAAACAATTGATAGTGGCTTTTCATATAAACATATTGAATAGCAAAAATACTTGATCCAGACTTTTCAGATGAAGTATCTAGGTCTGCAAGTAGTTTGTTCAGGAATAGACACATTACAAACAAAATCCTCTCATTTTCTCTCTCTCTCTCTCTTTCTCGTGTGCACACACACGCTCAACTTGACACTCTCTCTCCCCTTCTCACGTTGACTCTCTTTCTCTGTCTCTCTCACCTTGACTCTCTCCTTTCCCTCTCTCCTATCTCCCTCTCCTCTCCTTCTTTCTACCCCTTCTCTCTCTTTCTCTCTCTCTCTCTCTCCCACACACTTTGACTCTCATCTCTTTCTCACCTTAAATCACGCTCTCCTTTCTCTCTTGCCCTTTCCACCCCCCTTTTGCCTTGACACTTTCTCTCTCCCTCTCACCTTGACTCTCTCGCCTTGACTCTCTCCTCTCTCTCTCTCCTCTTTCTACCCCTTCTCTCTGTCTCTCTCCCTCACCTTGACTCCCTCACTCTGTCTCCCTCTCCTTGTCTCCCTCTCTCTCTACTTTCTCTCTCTCCTCTTTCTACCCCTTCTCTCTCGCCTTGACTCTCTCTCTCCCTCTCGCCTTGACTCTCTCTCTCCTCTCCCCTCTCTTTCTACCCCTTCTCTCTATATCTAACCTTGACTCTCTCCCTGCCTGTCTCCCTCTCACCTTTACTCTCTCTCTCTACTTTCTCTCTCTCCCTTTCTACCCCTTCTTTCTCTCTCGCCTTGACTCTCTCTCCCTCTCTATTGCTTTGACTCTCTCTCTCTCTCTCCCCCTCACCTTGACTCTCTCTCTTTTTTCTCTCTTGCCCTTTCTACCTCTTCTCTGTCCTGCCTTGACACTCTCTCACCTTCACACTCTTTCTCTCCCTTTCACCTTCACTCTCTCTTTCTCTTCCTCTCACCTTGACTCTCTCTCTCTCTCACCTTAACTCTCTCTCCCTCTCTCTTTCTCTCTCTCGCCTTGGCACTCTCTCTCTTGCCTTGACTCTTTCTCTCCCTCACTCTTACCTTGACTCTCTCTTTCTCACCTTGACTCTCGATTCTCTCTCTAACCTTGACTCTCTCGCCTTGACTCTCTCTCTCCCTTTCACCATGACACTAGCTCTCCCTCCCTCATCTTGACTCTTTCTACCCCTTTGCCTTGCCTCTCTAACTCTCCCTTGCCTTGACTCTCTCTCCCTCGCCTTGACTCTCTTTTGCCTTTCTCTCTCTCTCCCACCTTGAACCTCTCTCCCTCTCACCTTGACTCTCTCGTTCTCCTTTCTCTCCTCTCTCTCCTCTTTCTTTCTATTCCTTCTCTCTCTCCCTCACCTTGACTCTTTCCCTCTTGCCTTGACAATTTCTCTCTCACATCTTGACTCTCTCTCCCTCTAAACTTGACTCTCTCTCTCTTTCTCCTCTCTCTCTCTCTCCTCTCTCTCCCTCTCTCTTTCTACCCCATTCTCTCTCTCTCCCTCACCTTGACTCTCTCTCTTTGTCTTTCTGTCTCCATCACGCCTTGACTCTCTCTCTCTCTCAAGTGCTGTGACATTCTCTCTCCTTTCCTCTCATCTTGACTCTCTCTCTCTCTCGCCTTGACTCTCATCCTCTTTCTCCTTTCTCTCTCCTCTTAGTTTGATTTTCCTTATTCATCTCCTCTCTATACTCTAGTTTTTCAGCTATGGTATACTGCTTTTGTTATAGCCAGAGCCAAGATGTACTATTGCTGTGCTTATTGCTACTTTGTCAATATCAAAGCAAATAATGAAGCAAGGTTGAGTACTCTATCTTGATACTGACACAGATGGGATTTGGCCATTCCCTTGTGTCCCAGTCATTTGCAGGGAGTAGCAGCCCCATATGCACTTGTAAGGAAGGACTTATTTTTGGCTGATACCATATAGCAAAAAATATTTTCTTTTGACAGCTTTCTATCTTTCCCTCAATAACAAAGGATACTGTCCCACTGTCAGTTTGCCTTATGACAGAAGAAAGTTGCCAGAGCATTGCAACCTTCTGACCTGACTCTCTAACAGAGAGGATTAAACCTGAAATACAATTTGTTGGCTGAACCAAGATATGGCGAATTGAAGAAAGGGCTTAAACTGGATCTGGAAGATCCCAAAATAAAGCTATTCAACATAAACCCTATTAGCTACCTTTCCTCAATACAAAGACTTCCTTACCAGTGCCTCAATATTTACAATGGCACTTTCTCCCCTTCTCCCATAGGCCATCATATAAGACTTGCCCTGCTACACGAACTAAGATATTTCCTGTAATTCTCCACCTAAACCACATTCTGTAAGCAGGATATATGCAACTTAAAAGTATAAAGCAATTATTTATTAGCTAACATACACAAAAGATAGCTGGGATTTAATGAGCTAAGCATTAGTGCTCACCACCCCTGATAAGGCAGCCAAAGAGTCTGCTGGCCAGGCAGGCATCAGCCAGGAGGGGAAGGGTCGGCCTCTGCAACTCCCTGGGATCCTCAGTGTCACTGAGTTGCCATCTTCTACCAGCTCCATTGGCACTGATGGCATTGACAACTCTACCCAGCGATTCCTGACTAGCCCTCGACTAGACTGACTAGCTTCTGTCAGGGACCTGAGTGCATCCTCAACCTCCCCAATTCCTGGGGGGGGTGGCTGCCTGGGCTCAGGGCCAGCTTAGATAATGGTGCAGGTGTCCAGCCTTGAAGAGAGCTGTTTGAGGAAGCTCTCCTAAGAAGCCTCAGTGGGGAATCTCCCCCCATTTCTTCCCTTGGGAGCCACTCAGAGCTGAAGCTTTCACCCTTGGCCCCTACTTGAGCTACATTGCAGCTACATCGCAGCCATGCCTGTGCCTGGCCATGTACCCCATTGATCCAGATCCCAACTCGTGGACTGACTTCCCAGCTTGACTTTGGACCTGCCTTGTCACTATGGGCTTGCCTGGTGATCTGGATTCTCGGCTGTGGATGTTGTCTACCTTGACTTTAGGGAGGCTTTCGACGCTGTCTCCCATAGCATCCTCATAGGCAAGCTCAGGAAGTGCGGAATAGATGAGTGGACAGTGAGGTGGATTGAGAACTGGCTGAATGGCAGAGCTCAGAGGGTTGTGCTCAGTGGCACAAAGTCTAGTGGGAGGCCTGTAGCGAGCGGTGTCCCCCAGGGGGTCAATACTGGGTCCAGTATTGTTCAACTCATCCATCAATGACCTGGATGAAGGGACAGAGTGCACTCTCAGCAAGTTTGCTGATGACAACAAATTGGGAGGAGTGGCTGAGACACCAGAGGGCTGTGCTGCCATTCAGAGGGACCTCGACAGGCTGGAGAGGTGGGCAGAGAGGAACGTCATGCAGTGCCACAAAGGGAAGTGCTGAGTCCTGCACCTAGGGAAGAATATCCCCATGCACTAGTACAGGCTGGGGATTGACCTGCTGGAAAGCAGCTCTGTGGAAAAGGACCTGGGAGTCCTGGTGGACACCACGTTGAACATGAGCCAGCAGTGTGCCCTTGCAGCAAAGGCAGCCAGTAGTATCCTGGGCTGCATTAGGCAGAGCATTGCCAGCAGGTCGAGGGAGGTGATTCTTCCCCTCTCCTCAGCCCTGGTGAGGCCACACCTGGAGTGCTGTGTCCAGTTCTGGGCTCCCCAGTACAAGAGAGACATGGAGCTACTGGAACGAGTCCAGCAGAGGGCCATGAAGATAATTAAGGGGCTGGAGAAGAGAAGGCTTGGGGGGGGGGGGGATCTTATTAATACTTATAAGTATCTTATGGGAGGATGTCAAGAAGATCGGGCCAGACTCTTCTCAGTGGTGCCCAGTGACAGGATGAGAGGCAACAGGCACAAACTGAAACCCAGGAAATTCCACTTGAACACAAGACAATGCTTTTTGACTGTGAGGGTCATTGAACACTGGACCAGGTTGCCCAGAGAGTCTCCATCCTTGGAGCTATTCAAAACCTGACTGGACACAGTCCTGGGCAGCCTGCTCTAGGTGACCCTGCTTGAGCAGGGGGGGGGTTTGCCAGATGATCTCCGGAGGTCCCTTCCAACCCCAAGTATTCTGTGATTCTGCGATGCACTCCGGGCCCTGATGGGAAGCTCAAGAAACACATATTTTGGGGCAATAGCAAAATTGCAGTGTTTTTTGGTCTGAAAGAGTAGTCCTGATTTTACACATCTTCCAGTGACTTCTTCCCATCACTGGGCAAAAAAGGAGCATATTGTGGCATTACTGCATGATGTTCTTTGGTTATTTGTGGAAGAGAATTACTCAACTGCAGCAGAGGGCACAGGAACGCTTAAAAATACTATGGAAGCATATATACGAGGATTGTTCTTTCCAGTACCATTTTGAAAAGATTTATGCAGTGCTTTTTATTAAAGGCTGGTGAATTTCACTGTATAGATAG
Organism: Dromaius novaehollandiae; assembly: GCF_036370855.1. Taxonomy (NCBI): domain Eukaryota; kingdom Metazoa; phylum Chordata; class Aves; order Casuariiformes; family Dromaiidae; genus Dromaius; species Dromaius novaehollandiae. The sequence continues at coordinate 204,956 of NW_026991498.1, forward strand.
TGTCAAATATAATTAAAACTAATTTATTCTCATTAGCTACCCTCCAGTACTTACTGTACTGCAAGGAGAAAAAAAGAAATAAAAGAAAAATCACAAATAGGAATGGTGAAAAAACAGAGACAAGAACATGTACTCCCTTTTTACATTTTATTGATCTAAACATTTTATTGCTATGAGGTGTGGGGTTTTTTTTTAAACCAGATTTCCTTAGAAATTGAGGGATATGTAGTTGTGCGCTCTGCCCTATCTCTTCCTTGTGAATCTATTGACCAACTTCAAATCAGATTTGACAGGGGGTTAGAGGTCTCAGGAATATAATTTGCAAATAAAGTGAAAATTAGCAGCTGGTAAAATGAGAAAGAAGCCACTACATGTCTCCACTGTGGGAAAGGCTGCAGTGTGACTGCCCATAGGCTGTTCTGTTTGTCCTGTCACACTGGCCAAACAGCACACACATACTGGCTAGCCAGTCAGCACACATTTAGCTCAGTACCCAACACAGAAGACATGGGGAAAGGAACTGGAGTTATCACCAAAGAAGCAGGGTCTTTGAAGTTAAAGGAAATTTGTGAAGAAACTGAAGTTATTGTAGGGAGGGTGGTGTAGGGAGGTAGGACATAAATCCATTGATAATCAGGCTTCAATAGTTCCAGGGCTTACAGAACGACTTGTTTTGTTTAGCATAGGGATACAGTGGTAGCTACCATACATGTTTCTGAGAGCAGTTTTTTCTAGGACGTTAAACAATGCAGATAACTGAAATACTCTATGGAAATCTGTAGGGAAGAAATGGAAATAAAATAATGCTTGCCATTCTGTGATTCTCTGGCCAAATGTATTGGCATTAGATCAAGACATCAAACAGTGGTTAAATAGGCACTTGATTAAGCAAATCAAGGCATTTAGTTACCCAGAGGTTTATGCAAAGATGAGATTTGGATGGTCTAATAAAGACAGAAAATATGGGTTTCCTGCCTATCAGAATAACATATCCCATCTCTTCTTTTTAAAGGAAAAGGGGCTAAGACACTGTTTGGGCTAAGTTATTAAATATACTAGAAGCATTCTCTCCTATTAGTACTTTGTAGTTGTGCCCATATAAAACAAAACCATCACTGGTGTATTTGGAGATGAGCCCATACTGGGACTGCTACTAGGGCTTAATTGATTTTGCTGGAGTTCTTGTTGCAATGAATTCAGCCCTTAGCATCCCTTCTTCACTTTGAAAAGTTTCTCCTAAAGTTCAGTGTTCAATAGAAGTCACAACAAAACTCCGCGCTAATCCATTTTACATATCTGCAAGTGAGGTAGAGAAACTAGAGCTCAGATCCACAGAAGTGAAGTTGGCATGCGAATCCTTCTGAAATCCAGAGCTAGGCCCTTGTTACTTTTTCTACTTATGAAGTTTTGACAGAGCAAAAAACTAAACCAGAGCCCCTACCAATGCCCTAATCACTCCTTCTCTCCTCCAGTCTCAGAGTATATGGTGGTTTAAATCTCAACAGTTGGCTGAGGCCTCATCTCCAATAGCAATCTTCATGTTGCTGATAAATTTGCATCAGAGGAAAAGCCATCTGGAAAGGATAATGTCAACAAAGCCATAGAGAGCAGAAATAATTTTCTGATCAGTCAAGTCTCCTCATTTTAGGGGTCTAATTTTTAACCTCTGTATCACAAGTTTCTCACTGAAACAATGTTCAGCAAAGGCCTGCATTTCCGTGCAACTGTGGAATACACAGCTGGTTTCTAAGGCAGCAGATAATCATTAGGCAAAGCTGGTATGAATGTGAAATTAAATGATCATTTCACATTGCTCTCCCTGCTTGCCTCAGCTCTTAAAGGCACTAATGAGATGTTAAGTTCATACCGAGAGTCAGTTTCTATTCCCCTTGAAGTCAGGGCAAAAACTTCAATGTGCAATGTGTGGCCTTCTCACTTTCCATCTCTTTTTGATCACATATGTTTTGAAAGCACTGAATCACTGAAGCATTCAATAGATGCTATTCTTCTTAGCTTGGACTTTGATGGAGCAAATATTTCACTGATCTGCTTACTTGGTACATCAAGACTTGCACAGATTAGATTATGCTTAAATCATCTAATCACTAACATCTTTTCCAGTGTCTTGCAAATTATATACCAAGCTATATTATGCAAGAGCATATCTTTACAAATCAGATTATACAGCCTATATTATAAACTCAGGATAAAAAAGATTTGTGCTTTATTTGAAAGACAGTTTAAAATTATTTCCTTATCGCCACTCTCAATTTTCAGGTGGAAAGAAAAAACCCAAACAATCCTTTCCATTCACATTTTGCCTGAGAATTCATTTCATGTTCTCTATCTTTATTGGTAGCAAGATGAAAACATTTGCTTTTACATAGTAACTTTCATCCATTTTTAACAGCAATGACAGTGTTCTTTTGTGACCTCAAAGATTATATTTATAACTTGTAGCCAGTCATATGATCTACAGCCAACAACAGTGGGATTGTATTAGCTGCAACAGGGATCCAATATGCTTAGAGGGAGACATGGTAGCTCTTCAAAACTGCTGGAGGGAAAAAGAATATTAAAAAAATAATCAACAAACACAGTCCCCAAACCAGAATATGGTCACCCTCACTACCTTTAGTTTTCAAGCCACCACCAGGTATAGATGATTAATTTGGCGCTTTATACACAAAGCTCTCAAGATGAAACACTCCAGTAGGGGATAGTTGTAACCTTACTTCTTCCCAGATCAGCTTGAGACTTTCACATGAAATGCCGTGGTGAATGTCTGATAGGTTAATTGGTTGTCTGTGATCTTCATAGACCTGAACTTTCCTACATTAAAAAACACAGGCAAAACAATTCTATGGTAATTACATATTTAGACAATTGATATATCTTTTGGGGGAAGTTCAAAGAATGACATTAGCTCCAGGAGTCTTGCAGTAACCATTTGATATATAGAGTAACACACAATGACTAATGCTTTACAATAAATACTTCAGAGAAGAAAAGTCAGGGTAAACTATATATTTTATCTTACTAGCAATGAGCTACAAAAGGTTTGAATCTCAAATCAACTGGTACTTGTATGCGAGAAGGACGTGGTCTAAATACATTCGTATGTCTGGGCAATTACTCATAATAGGAAGGTTCTTAGCTGTCATTGCAGCCTATACACAGTGTTAAATCAGTAGATATATTGACTGACCCCATCCAGTCCATAAAAGCTTCTAAACTAAGAAAGGGTAACCATGGATTCCTGCACAAACATTATCCTGGCTAGTAGTGATCATTTATGAGACGCAATCTCGAGAATCATTTTAAATAGAAACAAAGCTTTGTCCCACCTTGAGACTCCGTCAGCATGCAGCTATCCCAAATGGTTTTCTTGTAGATCTAGTTACACTAGCAGACATCTCTGTGGTACAGTTTTGATGTTCCAAGACTGGTGCCAGCATATCCTCATGTTCCATATTTGAGAAGAGAAAATAAAAATCCCTAAGTACATGCATTTGGCATGCTTGCTTGTCTTTGCTAATGCCATCTGATGCAGAGGGATATCTCCTTCAAAGGCTTAATCCTGAAGACTTTAGTCATTCACAGCTCGACAGACTGAGTAAAGCTCAAAGGGGCCAGAGATAAGACAGTCTCAACTAGAGCCTATCAACTCCAGAATGATAAATGGAAGGGACTAAAACTGAGTCAAAAAAGACCATGTATAGAGAATATGGCTACATGCACATTCTTGCACAACTATATCTCTACCTAAAGACCATGAGTTAAAAGAAGAAATGAGAACTGAGCTGCCAACCACTGATTTTTTTAAAAAACAATGGGGACATCTATGTGAGTTTAAACTCTTCTTTTTGGCACTCAGATATTACAGTGACAGAGCTGGCCTATGCAATGCAATAATTATGGGGGTATGGGGAGAGAAATGCTACTGGAAAAGAATTTTCTCCCTAATTTTGACCTGAGGATCAGTGTTCTAGGGCCAGTTGAAAAACAACTCTCAACTTAATCCATGGTTAGATCATCAACTTATAACCATCCTCCCACAGTCCATCCCAAGTTGCTTGCTGTTTCTCTTTAACTGCTGGTTTAACTACTACTGGTTCTACTGCCCAGCATAGCAGCATTTGGGGAACCCATACAGGTACCATAAAGTCTGCCTGAGGGCTGCCCCTGGATTTACGTTGTACATGGAAGCTTTGTGTGTGATGGAATGACTATGACAGCATCGCTCCACAGGCAGTTCTTACTCCATTTTGTGGGGTAAAAAATTGGAACGGTACTTTACTCAAGCCCTGAGGTAAAACGGTTACTACAAAGCAGCTTTTCTGCAACTCTCTAGCCCTTCTCAACCCTAGAAGAATACAGTGCAGATGTTTGGAGTGTGTTCTGGGGCCAGAACTTCAGTCAAAGAGAGAGCTTGACATAGGGGACAGTAGTATAAGCGCAACCTTTATCCAAGATAAGAAGTGACAGGTTCCAGATTTCATTATTACAGACTTGTCTTCAGAATTAGGTGATATTCCAGACATTTTGGATTTGGATAAAGATCAGCAAGATTTCTCACACACAAACAGTCCTTTCACCACAAGACAAAGAGCTGAATAAAGATCAGGCACAAAACTTTCTTTTTGACTCTATGTTTTTTTGCCATGTTTAACTTATATTACTGGTTTTGGATTTTTTTTTAAATGAAACAATCTAGTTTTTCATGTGGCCTTCCTTTAAGCAGTACTGTACCACCTACGATGAGATGACTCCCAATGCTGTACACGCTGTTTGCCTTGACTTTAGCAAAGCCTTCGAATGCAGTCTCCAATAGTATCCACATAGTCAGATTGGTGTAATATGGACTGAATAGGTGGATGATAAGGTGGAGGGAAACTTGGCTGGACCACCTGGCTCAAAGGGTTGTGATCAGTGGTACAAAATGTACTGGTGGCCAGTTACTAGTGGTGTCCCCCAGGGGTTGATACTGGGGCCAATACTGGCTAATGTCTTTGTTAATGATCTGGATGATGGGACAGAGTGCACTCTCAGCAAGTTTGTGGATGACACCAAATTGGGGGGGGGGGGGGTGACCGCAAGGTGGGAAAGGGAGGGTCAGATGCCAGTGGAGAGAGACACTCAAAGCACGTGAGGGGTTAAGCAAAGTAGATTTAATGAAGGACTTTGTTAGGGAAAGTGCAGAAGAATGTCGAGGAGATAGGCGATGGAAGCTAGCCAGACCGTTCTGTGGGAAAAGGAGCATCAACAGGGCATGTTGACCCACAGTCACGTAGTTGAGCCTGTGCCAGGGTGGCGCTGCACCTGGGCTTTGAATCGGGAATAACAATGAGCTCAACATGCTTACTGTGCATGTGTATGGCACATAAAAACTTCATCTAGTGCCCCCCCCTCGGTGTTCCTCACCCTGGACCGACGCTCAGCGGTGCCAGGGATCCCCCACTCCATTATTGCCTCGATCGGGAAAACGCTGGGGAACCCCCGCTCAGATGCAGAGGTAATAAATGCTCCATATCGACCATCGTATGCCTTGTGTTTGTGTATCCATCCCTGCCGGGAGTCCAGGTGGTGCCCCCGCCTCACCCTTACACTCCAAGCTGCGCGGGGAGCCCCGGGAACTGCACCGAGGGACTGCCGATGGGAGGCTGCTGGACGCACAGGTCGAGCGCCCAGGCGGGACTCCCCCTGCATAACCCAGGGGCCCCTTAAATCTGCTAGAGCTATTTCCTTATCTCAGCTGTGCTAAGCTTGAGTAGCTGCTGGCTGGGAAGCAGCTGGACACTGCTGACAAAGCGGAATATGCATGCCTGGCCCTGACGGGCATTCGGTCAGTGGGTAGAGAGCACACTCTGGGGCTGCTACCACGTCCTCTGCCAGTCACTGGCTCCTCGCCAGATCTCCCGCAGGTGCTCTCACTACACTCCACCCCCGACTGACAGAGACATGGTGTTGGTGCCACCAGTGTGTGGACAAGGTTCAGACATGCCTTTCCGGTATTAGCCTAACTAACAGCTAAGGTGCGCAAGTGAGTAAATCATAGTGAATATATATGTACAGTGAATTATAACATGTATGCACACAAAACTGATCAGCCCAGAAGACCAGGAGCATAATGCGTTTTCCCCATAGTCCCAAATTCAACAGCCACGATGACAGTCACCGCCAGGGGTTGTCCTACGCTGATTCTTTGGATCCTACATCGTGTAGTACTGGGAGTAGGCTCATCATCTTGTGGACATCAGGTTCAATGCGCTTACTGCAGTGTTGCTGGTGTTCCAACTTCCATCACGGTACAGGGCTGGGATGGAGAGCAGCAATATCGCGGCTCCGCTCGGCACATTCATTAGGTCTCGGTTCTCTGGGTGAGAGTCTCCTAGAGGAGACATGGACTGGGACACTTTCCCCTTTGATTAGTACCAGGTGGGCATCCTCTCAGACTAGTAACAGCTGTTTTAGTGTACAGGGCCACCCAAAAGAGAAGGGACCCCATTGAGTATCAATTGTTTCTTCCTCAGAGTATATCAATGCTTAAGATCATACTGTACTGCCATGCACACCCTCACTGGCTCCGGTTGCTGGCACCCCAGACACACGGGCTCCTATGACCTGTGGTCCGACTCCAGTGGCTGGCACTTAGCCCTCCATACACACACACAGAATAGAGAGCCCCTCACCCAGGAAAATAGTTAGAAATGGAGTCTAATGAGACGACAGGCCAGACAGCACCGATCAGGCGCGGGGCACGGCCAGGCAAGCATACTGGCCAGCAGCCACTTCACGTGTGACTGGCCCTTTTTAATCCCTTTTCCCCTCTCTTTTCCTAGTTTGTTCCTCCCCAAACCACCTTGATCCCTCCCTTTCCCTGCCTTTGGTTCCTCCCCTAAGCATCCCATGATAAGTCTTGTGCGCTCCCCAAATGCACTTCCCTGCATCCCATGATGTGTCCCATACCCCTAGGCAGTAACCCCCCCCTCAGCCTGTGAGGTGACCCAGAGAGCCTCTCCCCCTGACTCATCTTGATGGGTGCCACCCCCAGCCCATGGGGCTGATGGGTCTCCTGGCACAGCCCTGGGAGGGGCTGGGGCAGGTGCTCCATTTCTCTCACTGGGTTATCGGGGCTCCCCCACCTGCTGCGGTGCCACTGCATTCCTTCGTGTGTGTGGAGATGAGCCTTTTCTCATATAGGCTAACACTAGGGTTTTTTGGGTTTTTTTTTTTTTTTTTGCTTATATATATATAATTTTTCATTACATGAAATTTATTTCCAGTCATCCTTTTGATTATATTATATCCTTTTGATTCCCTTCTATTCTCACCTCTCAGAGAAAAATACACTCTGTTTCTTCCTCTAAACCCTCAAAACATCTTCATTATATTTTTCCAGTATCTTAAGGCTTTTTGTAGTTTGCTTCTTTTTTTTCTTATGCTTTCTTATTTCTTGTGTTTCAGTTGCGATCAAGCTCAGAGTTTGACCAGGACATCCTCAATGATTGCCTCACAATCCAGCCTCTTCAGCCAGTGCCTTCCCCACATGATGTTACAGATAATATCATGAGACAGTCATCAGGGTCTGCTCATGATATCTACTCAGATATAGCAAAAACACAGGAAAAAAGCCTGGAAAACTTATTGCTTTATTTAGATCAGTGATGTTTTTACAGTGTGGGAAGCACTCTCAAAATCCATCTCCAGCTCCTGAGGATAAAATTTGCACTGTAATATAACAAGATTAAAAATTATCTGATTTTTACATCTTTTTTTGATCAGAAGGAATACAAATCTTATTTTGCCCATGAAAAGACCTACCACAACAAATAGCAGTATGTTTGTTCTATGGGCATTTTACTTCTGCTAGCAAGTAATTTCTACCATTCCTAGCATACATCAGTCACAGGTAAGAGAGTAAACAACAGCCCATAGTGTATCTGGATACTGGGGTTTATTTAAGAATAGATGAGATTAAAGCTTTTACTCTATTTGATTATTTTGCACACTCCCTCTTCCCATCTCACATTCACTCACTCTCAATTTCCCTTCCCATCAGGAAAATCACTGCTGGTCCAGGAAGGTCAGGTAGGAAGTCATTTCAGTGCCTGCTGTACAGCTGCTCACAGTTACCAGTCTTGGGTATTACCTGTCAAGGTCCCTGGGCATCCCCCAGCATTTGTCTTCACACATATCCTTGATCTTGAGGATCTTCCCCCACTTCCAGAATCTTTCTTCCAGCCAGAATCTTCACCTTCTGCTTTTCAGAGTCCCCAAGCCCCCCAGTTTTCCAATCTAAGTAGTCTATGGGCAGAAGCACAACACGTGATCAACCTCCTAATTGGTAATTCTATTTCATGTCTCTTTATTAATTGGAGGATTCAAGATGTGCCACTTTTGTTTAGTCAAAATTTACAACCAGCCCATACCAGCTGTAGTTAGCAAGTTTACACTCGTGAGTTGAAAAGTTCAATTTAGGACATACAACCCCCTCACACACACAGTCAGGGAGCAGCAAGGGCCGGCTACTCCCTAAGGGATGGGGAGCTAGGAGCTGAGCAAGATGATACGCAGGGCAGGGGCCTCAGCAGCCAGGGCCCGGTCCCACAGTACCTGAGCAAGGCAAGCAGGACACACCTAGAGATGGTAGCCAGGTTCAACCAAGAGTCCAGATCATGAGGCAAGTTCATGGTGATGAGGCAGGCCCAAGGTCAAGCTGGGAAGTCAATCTGCAAGTCAGAATCAGGTCTGGTGAGGATAACAAGGGTCAGACATAGTCTAATGATCGGCTGGGCAGGTCCATAGCAATGAGACAGGTCTGAGGTCAAGCCAGGAAGTCAGTCTGTGGCTCAGGATCAGCAGGTTCCCTGGCCTAGTACAATCATAGCTACAGCTGAGCTGAAGACCAGTGCTCCTCTGACATAGCTCAGACAGGTAGTAAATACCCAGGCCCGAGCTTAAATGAAGCTCCTGGGCAGGGGTGGGGGTAGAGGCTTTAAGCATTAAGCTTCATTTAGAATTGAAGAGGAAAAAATACTTTTATTATTCATGGATTACATATTAGTTTTCTAATAGATCTGCAGCAATAAGCTTAAATGATGCATTTCATCAAGAAGCATTATGAGCTCTCATATTATGAATAACTATAAATCTACCAATATATACATTTTCACTGTTCATGTGATAACCCCATTTTATTGTTTCAATTGTTTGGGATTTTAATATTAAAACATATGACTCTCATGCCTGACTAAATTTAAAATGGCTGTTCACATTTCAGTTAAAACTGAAACACTTAAGAAATTATGAGTGATAATACATCCCAAAATTTAACACTGCAGTGGGCAGCATGTTAACATTTTCTATGAAGTATTTTAATAATTGTGAAGACATTTTTTTAATCTGTCAGACAGAATGCATTGCATCTTCCAACAGTCTACTCCGGTAGAGTTGAATGTCCAAGGTTTAATTGAAAACCACATGCAACAAGTAAAAGAATTGGCTGAGTGACATGACATTATCTTAAGTGGCCACTTAAAAAATAGCACCATTAAGAAAAAACACTTTTTTAAATGCCTTAATCTGATTGCAGTCTGAATGTGGCACCTGTTATCTGAGAGCTAAAGGAAACTTCAGATTTCAAAGATATGTTTTTGGGCAGGGAATCTCTACCATGATGTAATAGCAACCCGGTTTTCTTATATTGTGTGTGATTTTCTTATATCGCCCTTTGAGAGGGAGTTGAACACTGAGGTTTAGCTAAAACAACAACTTACTGTCATTGCCCAGGGGAATACAAAATTTTGAATAAGAGAATAAAATACTTTTTTTTCCTTTCCTTCTACGGGCCAGCATTTCAGATAAATGCAGTGCTTACAGCCAAAACCAGTTTTTCAGAAATTCAGCACATCACGACAGAAAAGTCCCATTGAAATCAATTGAGCATTGAGCTCTTTTTACAAACCTGACACCTAGAATGTTATTAAATGTTTAAACTCCAGGCTCTTGAATCAATTTGAATGTAAGCTGGTAGTGGCTCAAAGTGTCATGATATAAGCTCAGAAAGTCATTTATGGGCTATCCGAGTTATAGACTATTATCAGCTAAGAGCTGGCTAGAGCCTACCACTTTATTTGGCCCATGATCCTGATAAGTCACTGGGCAGTAGTTCTTTTGAGCTCATTTTTCAGTGTTTGATACTACCAGTATTATTATTTCAACTCTTGAATGTGATAATTTACTTAGATTTTTTTGTTCTTGCTTGTCCCTGCTTCCTCCTGAACAGCAATTTCTCCTAATGTAAGGGCTAATTGGCATACTTTTATCAGCAGCAGGATCACTCGCACGCAACGCAGAAGAGAAGGGATGCCAGCTGTCAAGTCCTCATTATGTCTCCTGGGTTCCTCTTGATTGGTGACAAACAAGTTTAGATAGATGTTTTATATCCTTTAAGAGTCAAGAGTTGTTTTGGGGTGGTCCTTTGCTCCAGAATCTTGTTTACCTCAGCTTCCATAAATCTTCAGCTAGAATGCTGCCCATTGTTTGGAATACATGCTTGAAATAAGTTTATAGTCCTTTCACTGTTAAGCTAACAGGAAGGGGAATGGTACATCTGATGCACTGCAACCTTGTTGCTATGCTTCTATCATCAGTGTTGGGTCTTCCACTGGTGGATCATCTGTGCTGTGATCTTAGCATACAGCCTTCTGGTTGTGACAAACACCACATTCCTTAGTTTTACTGCTGAGAATAGTGCTCTTGGAACAGTGTTCTCCATTGTCAATAGATGCCATTCTTTTAACCCTTTGTTCTGCTTTGGTCTTCTGATGCTTATACACACATATGTCCACTCATACAAACCTTAATATTTCAGTTACCTAAAAGTGTAGAGATTTGTTTTGGGAGGCTGCTATTAGGTCCCCCTGAAGCTGTCAGGGAGCAGCAGCTGTCAGGAGCCAGCAGCTTCCTAAGGGACAGGGAGCCAAGTGGCATAACAGCCAGCAGGACAGGGGCCTCACCAGCAAGAGCCCAGCCCCACAGTACCTGAGCAAGGCAATCAGGGCAGGCCTGTAGATGGTAGCCAGGTTCAACAAGAGTCCAGATCATCAGGCAAGTTCACAGTGATGATGTAGGTCCTAGGGCAAGGCAGGAAATAAGTCCACAAGTCAGGGTCAGGATCAGGTCTGGTGAGGGTAACCAGGGTCAGAAAGTCCAGTGATCACCAGGCAGGTCTATTGTGACAAGACATGACAAGGTCAAGCAGAGAAATTAGTCCACAGGTCAGAGTCCAGACCAATGCAGTCCATGAGCAAGGACAGGCATGGCTGTGGCTAAGCTGAAGACCAGTACTCCTGCAACATAGATCAAGCAGGGACTGAAGGCCCAAGCCTGAGCTTAACTGGGGCTCCTGCACAGAGGGTGTGGGTGGAGGTCCCAGGTGAGGCTGGTCAGGGCCATTAAGGCCTATTAGTGCCCTCAGGGCCCTAACAGTGGCCTCCTCTCCCAGCAAGGTGTGTGCATTTGTGTACAGGCACTTGAGGTGCCTCCCCCCTCCTTTGACCTATTTCTTTTCCCTCCCCCCCCCCCCCCCCAAGAGCTCTCTCAGTCCCATCACCCTGCTCCATGTACTTAACACCCCTGTCTTATGGTCCCTCACTTCACTGCAAGCTGTTATCTCATCTCCTGACATGATTTGTTTCAAGCCCTCCTCACCGGATTGACAAACCCATTGGCAAAGATGCACTTGCCCTACTTTGTCAGATGGATCCTGCCTCTCCCTAGGAGTCCTCAGTCCTCAAAGAGGGACCCATAGTCATAAAAGCCAAAGCCCTGCCTGCGACACCAGCCATGCAGCTAGGTGTTAACTCACAGAATGCATCCACTCCTACCCAAGCCTTTCCCTTTCACCTATAGGGTTGAGGAGACCACCACCTGGGCTCCATGGCCTTCACCTTGCACCCCAGGGCTCTGTAGTCCCTCTTTATTTACTCCAGGTCTCCCTTGGCAGTGTCATTAGTGCCCACATGGTTGAACAGCAAGGGGTAGTAGCCTGAGGGTCAGACGAGCCTGAGCAGTCTCTCTGCAACATCCCAGATCTGGGTCCCCCAGCAAGCAACAAACCTCTCATGATATCATGTCTTGTCAGCAGATGGGTGCCTGCATCCCCCGCAGAAGGGCATCTCCAACCACTATTACCCACCACTTCCGATTGGTGCAGGTGGCTCTGAAGCCTCCCTTGTTCCCCTTCCTTGGCTACCAGGGCACTGTACCAACTCTGTAAATTCAGATATACAGGCAGAGAGGGAGTCTTTCTCCTGCTGCCAGAAGTCACAAACTTCCAACTTCTCCCCATCTTGGGAGTGTCCATCCTGCTCTCATTCAAGCATAGCCTCTAGCCATCTCTTCTTCCTCACATCATGTGGCTCAGGCTCTTGCCTCTGCAGGGTCTCTGTGAGGACCCTATCCATCTCCTGCTCATCCTCCCCCATGCTACCCAGCCTGCTCTCCTCCTCCCATAGCACCTTCACCTGGCAGCTCAGTGCCTCAACCAGAGCACACCTCCCACAGGTGAGGCCACAGTCAGCCCCAGGGCTCCCTGCAGCCCCAGACCTGGGCAGCTGCATCCTCCCTCCAGGGCTCTGTCTGGGTCAAGCTCTCTGACATGCCAGGGGTACTTGCTCCAGCCAGTGCTGGGGACCAAGCCCTGTGGCACATCACCACCATTGTCACACAGTCCATACTGTCTGGAGTGGCATTTCTTCATCCCCTCCACACCAACTACCCCCTAACTGCTGAAGTCCATTAGCTGCAGTTGCCTTACCAGCTAAATAGGCATCCTCACCACAGCTGCCCAGGAGCCTGACACCTGCTCACCAGCAAGCAAAAATGAGAGGTGCAGGCCCTTTTTAGTCAGGGACCCACCTATCAGGAAACAGCTAATAATTAATAATTAAATAAAAAATAAAGAATAAAAGCTAACTAAATAAAAATAAATAAACAATAATTATAATAAATAAAGAATAGTTAAAGTTGTGATCTTGTAAATACTTAAATATGTTATATATACTGTTGAGGTCAGTGAGCCATATTCATTTACATGTAGAAAGTAAAGCATGCTTATGGACTTTTTTAAGATTAGGTATGGTGATATCATCTAAAAATAGTATTTCAAATTCTGTCTTTAGGGTAGTGTAAAATTTAGGGTTTTTTTTCTAAAAAGTATTATATATTTTTTGGTTTGAGTTCATAGAATAAAGGAGTGAGCAATTCATTCACTTTTAGAACATATAAATGATGTTTTCTATTATGAATTTATATCAACATATTTTGCATACTATATTCTAGAATTCCTAATGCTGAATGAATCATAAATGATGCGATATAGACTATCTTCATTTTCACTGTGCTGTATGTAGTAAAAACTGAATATTTCATATTTAAGAAAAAACAATGTATAATTTTATATTTACTGAATTTCACATTTCTTTGTACTTCAAAACAAATAAACTTAATTACTGAAGCATTTCACAAGTGCAAGAATTATTTAGTGACTAGGAAAATTAAGAATTTCATAAGGCAAACTTTAAAGGAGATTTTGGAAGAATGCTCTTAAAGCTGCTTTGTACATCTATGTTTTAAGTAATGTCTTATGGTCCTGTGTGTGTGTATGGAGGGCTAAGTGCCAGCCACTGGAGTCAGACCACAGGTCACAGGAGCCCGTGTGTTTGGGGTGCCAGCAACCGGAGCCCGTGAGGGTGTGCATGGCAGTGTGTGATCGCTAGCAAACATCAAGCCAGACTAGCTGGCGAGTAGGTCAGGTGACTTGGGGGCCAGGTGTGTTCGTATGTGTCTCTGAGGGTGAGACACCTCAAGTAGTTAGCTACCAGAGGGACCAGAGGGTCCCAGCCAACTGCTGGAGAGACCGTAAGGTCTGAGCTGGGGGTCGACTGAGAGACCTGTTTGTGTGTGCGTGTGTGCGCCTCCGTGCAGGAGGCAATGGGGATCCAGGACCTGGGGATCCAGGACCTGAGGATTCAGGACCAGCTACTGGATGGACTGTATGTCCAAGCCCAGTTACTGGAGGGATCCACTGTGTGTGTGTGTGTGTGAGTGTGTGTGTGTGTGTTGTTGTGTGTAAGGGGGTCTGTACCAGCAGCTGGAGTAGGGCTGTGGGCCCCAGGGGCTTACATGCCCAGGTGCCAGCAACTGGGGAGACCTGGGATCCAGGGGCAGCTACTGGATAGCCTGAGTGTCTCAGCCCAGCTACTGGAGGGATCCACAGTGTATACATGTATATATTTCCCACTATTGGACCTTCATCCTGGTCAGCCAGAGAGGGGAACAGGATGAGGCCATTGGTTCTGTTTGTGTTTGCGTGGGTGCTGTGTTTTCTGGCTGTGTTGATCTGTGTGGCTAGACACGTGTTTATGTATACGTGTGTGTGCCTAGTGGGAATATCTGCTCAGCCTTGCTACTGGTTGGACCTGAGGGCATGGAGCTGCAGCAGCCTCGCTTCTATTGGGCTACTGGATTTGGCAACACCCTAACACAGAGGCCTTATAAAGGAGAAATGCAAGAACTAGTAGCTTGACCTCAGACTCGCCTCATCACTATGGACTTGCATAGTCCAACACTTGACTGTGTCTGGCCCTGACCACTGTGTCTGGCCCTGACCCTGACCCGGACTTGCCGCTCTGCATCCCGCCTCCTTGTTGGTGAGGTCACTGCTTGCACCTGCCTTGTTATCATGCTCGGCTCCCGGCTCACCTTCCCTTGCACAGCAGTCAGCCTCCTACTGCTCCCTGAAATCATCTTGTTGTCAGAAACAGGAACAGGTATGAGGAAACAGCTAGGAAACTTAGCAAAAAGATACTAGTGAATATCACAGTGGGCATTAGGCTGCTATAGACCCTGAGAAAACAGCTGTTCAAGATGGCACACAGTTGTCCAGGCCTGTATACTGTTGGCCTATTCAAAGAGGCAGAGTCACCAGCTCTCATGCAGAGTGACCTACCACAGCAGCCTGGTCCCAGGTTAGAGATGTGTGACCACACCTTAGAAAATACCTACCTGAAGTCTTCACCAAGAAGATGTGGTAGTGAACAAGGGGTGGTGGTGTTTGTAACAAGGTTAATCTGAAATTGTAATACGGAAGTGCACCCCATTTGTATCCAACTTTCCGAAGCAGCTTTTTACCCCTAATCCTAGCACATCCTTACACACAAACTAATTTTTTTTTTTTTTAACTCAAAGCTCACAGCACTGGAAAACCAAGACACTGTATTTTCTTACACATTTAAATGTTTTCTTCATGAAACCTACCTCAGTTACCGTCCCTTGCCTTGATGGCGGTCTGTCTTTGTCCTTTTCTTAGACAGCAACTGCTGGTGGCTTATGTCGTGGCCCGAAAGGAGTCGTTCAGGACGACCTCCCTCCCCTTGGGACCAACGACCAAGTTCGTGATGCCCTTGGACTGAATTAAGGTGAAAACGACACCAGCCAACCAGTTTTAAGATTTATTAACACAAAGATAAGGCATGTGGTCAAATAGGATAATTCAATGGAGAATACTGCAACTAGCTAGACAAGTCCCGTGTCACACGTTTCAAACAGATCCTACCAACATTCAACAAAAGAGAGGGGAAAAAGGGGAAAAGAAAGAGAGAGAGAGAGAGAGAGAAAAAAAAGATATCACCACCCGTGGATCCAGCGGCGTCCCGTTGGTCCTCTTCCTTTGGGAGTCTCGGCGGTGGGGGGGGGGGGGGGGGGGGGCTCCCGTCTGGTGGTAGGTGGGTCCTCTTCACCCTGGGTGTAAGTTTTTGCGATGCGCGTGCAGTAATTACAACTCGAGCAGGGTCCGACCCTAGGTTTCCGCTGAAAGGCTCGGAGCCAAATCAAGGCAAATTAAATAAATAAACTGTAATGGCATGTGTGCGGTGGTTACAGCTCGAGTGGGGTGCCTCTGAAGAGGGACCCCGAACAAAGACATCCCTGGGCAATTATAGCTTTTTTCAAATTAAGTTTCCCACCCCCACGTGGTAGTTCAGACCAATAGTAATTTTTTGGGTCTGGGGTCTCCTGCTCCTTATTGGGTCTCATTGTTGTTCCTAGGCAGGCTGTTTCTTTTCTCCCTTATCTTTACTGTTGCAGTTTCTGCCGACAGGTGTGTCTTCATTCCTCGGGTCCCGCCATCATCTCTCAAGGTCCTGACAAAGAGGTGGTAACTCCAGCAATTAGCACTGTTTCAGCAGTGCACAGGAATGCAAATTGCTGGTAACTCCCTTATCGTTCCCGCCTGCACCAGCTCTGGGGCCCTTTCTCACTGAACTAGGGAGTGCGGCCTAAGGCTTCAGCAAATTTAGCCACTCATGCTAAGCAAGTTTTATAGAAGTTGTGCTAAAAACAGCAATAATTTACAGTCCAGGTCCCAAAGCCTCTGCCCGATCGTGGTCTGGTTCAGCACAGGCTCGGTGTGTCCTGGGTGGTCGCAGGGAGACCATTTCGGAGGTCGCAGCAGCTCAATCCTGTTCCCGCCGGGAACAGATGGGGGTTATGGTTTGCTTGCACCTTATGTACCAAGAAATGTTTAAGGCAAAAGTTCACTCATCTGTCTGCCACACCGTCACCTGTCAATCACCCCTCCCCAGGACATAACGTACAGGGCAGTCTGCACAATCTACCCTCCCAATTGCCTCTTCTCTCAGCTGTGGACTCAGTCACTGAGAGGTAAGATTATCTTTTATTCTTTTTTCATTTTGAACATGAGAAGTGATTGACTTGAAGGCTACTAAGTAGAAAATGTTCCTTTGTTTAGAAAAACACTGATGACAGCCCAAGGATACTAAATGTTCTGGGGGCAGATTTACCAAGGGAAGGGGAAGATGGCAAAGGGGATTGTAGCTCTCCATTATCCCAGCCTGGTGGGTGCTGCCTGGGCCCCTTCTAGCCCTCTCCATTTCAGGGACTTCCTACAACTCACCTTTAATATACAGCAAGGTTTTGAGCAAATTAAGTTATATAGGTTGGGATACTTTAAACTTCTGAAGAGTCAAGCAACATCTTGTAGGATTGGGACCCTGAGATTCCTGTTTCTGTTTACTTTCAGCAGGAAAGTCATAAGCTTTTGCTGGGGGCCAACATGCTGGAAAGCAGCTCTGCAGAGAAGGACCTGGGGGTCCTGGTGGACAACAAGTTGACCATGAGTCAGCAATGTGTCCCTGTGGCCAAGAAGGCCAATGGTATCCTGGGTTGCATTAGGCAGAGCATTGCCAGCAGGCTGAGGGAGGTGAGCCTCCCCGTCTCCTCAGCCCTGGTGAGGCCACACCTGGAGTGCTGTGTCCAGTTCTGGGCTCCCCAGTACAAGAGAGACATGGAGCTACTGGAGCGAGGCCAGCATAGGGCTACTAACATGATGAAGGGACTGGAGCATCTCTCACATGAGGAATGGCTGAGAGAGCTGGGCCTGTTCAGCCTGGAGAAGAGAAGAATGAGGGGGGATCTTATCAATGCGTATTAATATATGAATGAGGGTGTAAAGAAGATGGGGCCAGACTCTTTTCAGTGGTGCCCAGTGACAGGACAAGACGCAACGGGCACAAACTGAAACACAGGAAGTTCAGTCTGAATATAAGAAAAAGCTTCTTTACTGTGAGGGTGACAGAGCACTGGACCAGGTATCCCAGAGAGGTTGTGGAGTCTCCATCCTTGGAGATATTCAAAACCTGACTGGACAGGGTCGTGGGCAGCCTGCTCTAGGTGACCCTGCTTGAGCAGGGGGGTTGGACTAGATGATCTCCAGAGGTGCCTTCCAACCTCAACTGTTGTGTGATTCTGTGATTCTGTGAAGTTTTATATGTTTTCTCTCAATATGGGGTATTTTTGCAGGAACTTAGCATCTTTCCTATGGCTATGGGCAAAACAGTCTTGACTTGGGTAATTTTACTTAATTTAATTTATTGACAATCGGCATAAGCTTTTAATTACTGATTTGGGTATTGAGGAAAAAAAGAAGGCATAAAGAATTAAACAAACGCTTAGGGAAACACCTTTCCTCCCCCTTCAGTCAAACACCTTTCCTCCCCACTGTCCCTTCAGGCCTCAGTCCCTTTTGGGGGGGTGTACCTGCTTTGGCATGGCTTATCCATGGGCCGCAGTCCCCCCAGAGGCATATCTCTTCTGGCATGGAGTGCCTCCTTCCAAGAGTGCATCTCCAGTCATGTCCCAAACAATGTCCCCTTCCACGTGTCTCCTCTGCTTCTTCCTCCATTTTCTCCTCTGACATCTCTTTACATATCTCCTCACGTCTCCTTTCTGTGTTCTGCCCCTCTCAGCTACTACCCTTTCTTAAATATGTTTAGGCAGAGGCACCATATGCTCCTTTGATTGGTTGAAGTTTTGGCACACAGTGGGTTGTTTTCATCCATTTCAGAGGCAGCTGGAACTGGTTGTGACCGGCCCAGAGCAGTTCATGACCTCCTCCCACACAGGTCACCCCTGCAACCCCTCACTACCAAAACCCTGCAGTTTAAGCCCAATAAGCCTATTCTTAAGGCCAATGGATAATGAATACATTTTATGTTTAACTCACTATTTAGACTTTGATTTATAGTCAGGAATCATTTTTTGCTGGTTATCAGATTGATTAAGCATGATTTCCCCTTTGTGAAGCCATGCTGACTACTCCTCATCACCTCCTTCTCCTTCACATGCTTCCAGTCCTCAGGCACCTGTCCTGATCACCATGTCCTTTCAAAGATGATGGGGAGTGGCCTAGCAATGGCGTCCGCCAGCTCCCTCAGCACTCGTGGGTGCATCCCATCAGGGCCCATGGACTTGTGGGTGTCCAGTTTGCTTAAGTGATCCCTAACCCAATCCTCCTCCACCAAGGGAAAGGCTTCCTTTCTCCAGACTTTCTCCCTGGTCTCCAGGGTCTGGGATTCCTGAGGGCTGGCCTTATCAGTAAAGACTGAAGCAAAGAAGGCATTCAGTAACTCTGTCTTCTCTGTATCCTTCGTCACCAGGGCCCCTGCCCCATTCAGCAGCGGGCCCACATTCTCCCTAGTCTTCCTTTCGTTACTGATGTATTTGAAGAAGCCCTTCTTGCTGTCCTTGACATCCCTCGCCAGATTAAACTCCAGATGGGCCTTGGCCTTCCTCATCGCATCCCTGCATACTCTGACAACGTCCCTATATTCCTCCCAAGTGGCCTGTCCCTGCTTCCACCTTCTGTATGCTTTCTGCTTATGTTTGAGTTTTGCCAGGAGCTCCTTGTTCATCCATGCAGGTCTCCTGCCCCCTTTGCTCGACTTCTTGCTCATTGGAATGCACCGTTCTTGAGCTTGGAGGAAGTGTTCCTTGAATATGAACCAGCTCCCTTGGACCCCTCTTCCTTCTAGGGCCCTATCCCATGGGATTCTTCCAAGCAGGTCCCTGAAGAGGCCAAAGTCTGCTCTCCTGAAGTCCAGGGTTGTGATCCCGCTTTTTGCCCTGCTCCCTCCTCTCAGGATTCTCAACTCCACCATCTCATGGTCACTGCAGCCAAGGCTGCTCCCAGCCTTCACATCTCCAACCAGCCCTTCCTTGTTTGTTAGTACAAGGTCCAGCAGTGCACCTCTCCTCGTTGGCTCCTCTGTCACCTGTGTCAGGGAGTTGTCATCGATGCTCTCCAGGAACCTCCTGGATTGCTTGTGCCTTGCTGTGTTGTTCCTCCAGCAGATATCGGGGTGGTTCAAGTCCCCCATGAGGACCAGGGCCTGTGATTGTGAGGCTACTTCCAGCTGTCTGTAAAAGGCCTTGTCTACTTCCTCTTCCTGATCAGGTGGCCTAAAGAATGTAGCAAACACCCACAACAGTGTCACCCATGTTAGTCTGCTCTTTAATCCTTACCCATAAGCTCTCGACTTGCTCGTCATCCACCCCTAGGCAGAGCTCCATGCATTCCAGCTGCTCTCTCACATAAAGGGTGACTCCCCCTCCTCGCCTTCCTGGCCTGTCCTTCCTAAAGAGTATGTATCCATCCATGGCAGCATTCCAGTTATGTGAACTATCCCACCATGTCTCTGTAATTGCAATGAGATCATAGCGCTGCGACTGCACACAGCTCTTTAATTCCTCCTGTTTATTCACAGAATGGTTGAGGTTGGAAGGGACATCTGGAGATCATCTAGTCCAATCCCCCTGCTCAAACAGGGTCACCTACAACAGGTTGTCCAGGATCGCTTCCAGGTGACTTTTGAATATCTCCTGAGGAGACTCCACCACCTCTCTGGGCAACCTGGTCCAGTGCTCAGTCACCCTCACAGTAAAGAAGCTTTTCCTCATGTTCAGACAGAACTTCCTGTGTTCCAGTTTGTGCCCATTGCCTCTCGTCCTGTCGCTAGGCACCACTGAAAAGAGTCTGGCCCCCATCCTCTTTACACTCTCCCTTCAGATACTTATACACCTTGATAAGATCCCCCCTGAGCCTTCTCTTCTCCAGGCTGAACAGTCCCAGCTCTCTCAGCCTTTCCTCATAGGAGAGATGCTCCAGTCCCTTAATCATCTTAGTAGCCCTATGCTGGACTCTCTCCAGCTGCGTGCATTTGTGTATAGGCACTTCAGGCACTTCAGAGAGGTATTTGAGCATGCTGATTTCCCAGGAGGGGTGCAAGAGGATTCCCCATAGTCTTGTCTTGTAGGTACTTCCTTAGCTGCATGCAATTGCTGGAGGTGCCCCCACTAATTTTAATTTTCATCTTTAGACATTTCCTGAATTATTTTCAACAGTCATTCCAATTAATGTGTGTGATATTATTGGTTTCCAGTTAGTATATTGAAGCAGAAATTCACCAGATTGCAAGACTAAAGAGGACTAAGTAAATAGTTTTTCAGTAGGAATATATTTCTGATAGAAAGTCAATAAGATACACTATTACACTTGAATGCTAATATTTATATTGAATTCTTACTATATGTCTATGGGTACTTTAAAATATCATTTTGCTGATTTTCCTGTTTTCAACACACTAAAGTATAAATTGCTGCATTTCATTAATGTATTTTAAAGTGTTTAATTTCCTTGAGGAACAGAATTGTCAGTAATTTGGAGTGCACAAAATGTTCAATTAGAAACCTTAAAAGAATGTTCCCTAGGTTTCAATTATTGATAAAAGTATTGCTTTCTTCAAAAAGAAATTATGCACAAATTGTGCCTTATATCAGGAAGATGGAAGAACAGGATGACTCAGGGAATTGATCATCTCTAGATTTCATGTTTGAATTCAACCAGTTCAGGGACCACTGAAAGATGTTAGAATCTTTTGGCTATTGCATGTGTGGCAGTCTCAGGATGTAGTTTCATGATAATTTGAGTTGATCTAAGGGTTCATTCCTTTTTCCTTGTTCCTGATGTCATGGTCCTGACCTTTCTCCCTTGCACTTGCTCTGGCCCTCATTAGACCCTCTGTGAGCTGCTTCAGTTCCTTAGCCTGATTAGAAACTATCCAGACTTTTCTTTCCTGGTTTAGTTTTCTGTCAGGTGAGTGAACTGTCCAGTGTCCAGATCCAACAAATGCTAGAGCACAAGGTAAGTGGTAGGAGTTCATGGCTGAGTGCAGAGAGGAGGGGGAAAGGATAGAGGAGTGTGTCCCCTCCCTTTTCAATGGCATTGAGTTGTTAAATCAGCTCACCACATCTTTTGAAACCCCAGTGTTAGTCTTTTTCCTACTGGCAAAGTCTTTTAACGAGATTCATCAGTGCTGCTAATTATTAGCACTGCTGTTAGCAGAGAGGCAAATATTGGATTGGTATGTACACTCCACTCTTGCTTGTAGAAATGGTCCTTTAGATCAAAGCTGGATAGTCCTGCTTGTGCTATGCTCCCTTTGCAGAGCAGTGACAAGAGGGGTCAGATCAATAGTTATTACAAGCATTAGCATTATTTTAAAAAACAAAGATGAGATCCTATTATTAGCACATTTCTGAGGAGATTACTCTTGGGGGATCATAGCAGAACCACTCTAGAGTATGGCTTAGCTCAGTAAGGCCTTCAATATGTTACAGACTTCAGGATGGGAGCTACTGTACTCTACAGAATAACAATGAACAAGAATTGACCTGATATGCACCTTCCTCAGAAGCTGTGTTAACCATGTACACCTTTCCATAAAGGGCTTAACTGTTGCTTCCCATCTGTAATTTAGCACTGCAGAGTTACTCTGGGTTAAAAAATAAATGTCAATCTTCATTAATGCTATATGATGTGTGAAAATTTAAATTCAGGAAAGTAAAAGTTATTACTGCAATGTTGATTTGGTTACAGAACATATAATACAAACTAAGACAAATATTTAAAAGGAAATCTAATACACAGCACTGCATGTTACCATGGTCCCTGAAAATAGGCTATCATTTACACTATTTTGTTATTATAATGATTTTCATTATTGATTTGTCATGTTTCTAATCCCCTGCAAAATTCAAATGGAACTGCAGAATAATTGGAACTAATCTTTACCCTTAAAGTAACCCTTTGTTAAGGAAACTAATAGTTGGGGAAAGTAAAACAAAAAAGTTGAAGTGACTTGGATTGATGACGCTCTTTTTGACTTAGAAAAAAACACTTTTATTCCACAACTCAGAACTAGCACCAACAAAAAAGCAGAAAGATATAAGAAGCCAAATATCAGGAACATGAAGTCAACAGAATTGCTGTCCTGCAGCTCAAGTAGTTATTTGGTGTTTGGGTGGTCTTGACATGTTTTCTCAGTTAGGAAGGAAAATTGATTACATAAGTCAGACTTTTTTTTGGTGCACTTGCTTATTTAACAAAATAAAATAAAGTAATGAATCCTGTTTCCTTGAACAGAGTAGCAACAAATAGGAGGCAGTTTTATTGCTCACAGTTTTCCACTCCTGCGTTTACAACTAGCCATGTGTTCCAACCAAGAGTTCTATCTTCATTCCCTTGGGCTTTCTGCTGCTTTCTCTGTATATTGCTTTCTACCTTCTGTCCTGTAGAGATACTCACAGCTCCACCCAATCCATTGACTCTGCATTTGCCGTCAGTTCACAGGAAAACCTCTCTCTCTCCCAATGACTGTTCTGTGACCAGCTTTAGTGTGATCTAGGGCCTTGGGTAGTGGTTTTTTTGTTGTTGCCCCCAACTATCTCACGCCATAAAGGATCTTGATTGCTTTTCCTACATAGTCTGGATAAGTAGCATGTCCATTAGCTTAAATAAGTTCTGTGATTGATTGTTTATAGATAAAGGATAGATTTGATGACTGTTTCTAGCACCACAGTTTGGTATCTGTTCTTGTTGTTTTTTTTGTGAATCCATGCAGGTCTGAAATACTTGACAAAGTTGATTGTCTTGTACTACAAAAAAGTGTCAAAGTGAACTTACATTAACTCTTTTCTTGTTGAAACAAGTTGATATTTGTATCCATATTTGAAAAGTGTGTTCTGATGTCTGTCAGTATATGACCACTGTTTCAAGTAGTTAATTGGTGAGAAATCAGTCCATGCTTACATAGGAAAGAGAAATGGATTGTCGTGGAATAACCAGAATACAATTTAGGTTCAGATCAGAGCAGCAGCAGTTTATCACTATAGCTCTAGGGGAGAACACAGAGCAGCAGAGTGCCAGCCTCTGCAAATATGAACTCCCTTAACGAGGCCATTACAGAGTTAACATACCTTTGGATTATAGGACTTGTCCTGCACAGGACTCCAGGTGTATGGATAAACAGAAAAAGGGAGTGAATCACTTCAGGAGAGGAAGCTCTAATGATGCAGATAGTACATTCTTTTACAGGCAAGGCATTCCTTCGATAATTGACTCCACAAGGCCATTGCAGATATTTTTTGCTAGATAGGCTTGCAAAAGCCTATGAGCCATTAACTATTTTACTTCCACAGGATATAAAGAGGAAAGCCAGAAGCATGAGGAGGAATTCATGGTACCAATATTGCCAAAATCAAAGGTTCAAAAATTGCATGTCAGACCCCCAAAATAATGAGATTAGCTCTCAAATTATAGATTTTTTTAAAAAAGGAATGTACTGAATTTTTGGTCTATCTTTTGCATTTTGAACTCTTGTTGTTACCTCTTCCTTCCACTCTGTGTGTGTGTGTGTGTCTCTCTCTCTCTCTGAAATGCCTGTACACAAAAGCATGCAGCATGGAGAATAAACAGGAGAATTTTGAGATCTGTGTGTAGTTGCAGGGCTGTGATCCCAATGAGATCACAGAGACCTGGTGGGATAGCTCGCATGACTGGAATGCTGCAATGGATGGCTACAGGCTCTTTAGGCAGGACAGGCCAGGAAGGCAAGGAGGGGGAGTCGCCCTTTATGTGAGAGAGCAGCGGGAATGCATGGAGCTCTGCCTAGGGGTGGATAATGGGCTGGCCGAGAGCTTATGGGTAAGGATTAAGGGGCAGACTAACACAGGTGACACTGTTGTGGGTGTTTGCTACAGGCCACCTGATCAGGAAGAGGACGTAGCTGAGGCCTTCTACAGACAGCTGGAAGTAGCCTCATGATCACAGGCCCTGGTCCTCATGGGGGACTTGAACCGCCCTGATATCTGCTGGAGGAACAACACAGCAGGGCACAACCAATCCAGGAAGTTCCTGGAGAGCATTGATGACAACTTTTTCATACAGGTGACAGAGGAGCCAACAAGGAGAGGTGCACTGCTGGACCTTGTACTAACAAACAAGGAAGGGCTGGTTGGGGATGTGAAGGTTGGGGGCAGCCTTGCTCTCCTTGTACTAAAAGCACTTTGAGGAAAAGCTATTAAGATTTCTAATCACAAAAAGTGTCTAAAAGTGTCTTTGTTATCTCTCATCCAAAATATAGTGAGACATTTTTCTAGGGGGAGGGGTTGTTTACATTTATGAATTGTGGGATGAAACCTGAAGTATTAGGTTTGTATACTGCAGATGCATAGATGCATTGAAAGATTCCCCCCCCTCCCTCCAATTTCAGTGTGTCAAGGGCTTAGGCTTGTTTGATGTTTTTTTACTTTACTAAGCTAGAAGGAAATTAGATGGGGAGGGCTATGTCATATGAAAGCTGGTTAACTAGACTGGCTAGGAGAGCCAGCCTTGCACATCTGCATTTTCTGTTGACTGTGAAGTCTCTGGAAGAAACCTGAGACACAGGAAATTTAAGTTGCTTTCTGAGATAGGGTATCATTTTTCCCCCCAACAGTGGCTTTTTGGTATGACTTATTGCAACATATTCTTCAGCAAGAGAAGTGGTACACCAGCCCTTAGCCAATGGACTGTTTACTTATAAAAATCTCCAGAGACTATATAATTCCTAAGCCTATCTTTTGACAGTCAAGGCCCACAACCTCTGTGTGAAACTTTAGAGGTAATGTCCTATCTGTTTTCTTAGGTTTCTCTGTAGGTGGAAGAGAAAGGTGAGAACAGTTAGCCATAGAACTGGCTGGGTGGAGCATAGCTGATGCTAACCCAGTTTTTTGTCACCTCTGACACATGCTCCAAGAACTGTGTTTAACATATTATAGAAACCAGAAATAAATACATACCGTATTGTCATTACCTATAAACATCAGCCTTCAGAATTTCAGCAAAAGGTCTGAAACTTAGACCTAGACAGCAATTTTTTAAGGGGAAGAAAGGACCATGATTCCATATGAAAATTCGTCAGGTCAACATGTTATGGAACATCTGTCTGTCATACTGCATAGGTGTGTTTTACTAAAGTGTTTGGTTTTGTCTGATTATGTATTTGTTTATATATTTGTATGAATTTGAATGTGAATTTACTCAATATTTATGCCTCATTAAAATATCACTCAAAGAACAAAAACAAAATAACACAAAAACCCTCATGGGGATCTTTTATGTGATGTGGCATAATGGGCCAGATTCTCCTCTGGTGTGAAGTAGTATAGACCCATTGACACCAGCGAGCAGCTAAGAATCTCACCTAATGTTTACAAACAGCACACCAAATGGCATCTGCAGCAGGTACTGTGGATAATCAACTAGTAGCCTTTCAGAGTCTCATGTGTATGTCTCCACAATCTACCAACTATCTTGGCATTAGTAACAAGCCTGCAAATTAGATTTAATCTTCCACTTTCTAAGCAGGGCTCAACCTTAAGGTTCTACTCAGTCCTTACTTGGGCAATCTTCCATTATTTTGATTTTTCAGCATTGACAAGTTTTGTCTGGAGCAATATATGCTTCTCAGACTGTTTTAGTGGCCAAATCTTTGTAGATAACTTATATTGCACTTTTTTTTATCCCTAATAGACTGTACATATTCTATTGAACAGTGAAATATAACTACCTCAAGGGTTTCATTAGGAAAATCTGCACCTGCTTTCTTCATTGTTACTACCATTGGAAGAAGCTGTAACAGATGGCACTCAGGTGTTGGAATGCTGTGCTATCAAGAACATTTCACAATTCAGAGGAAGACTAGATTTGGACCTGATGCAAAGTGGTAAAACCATTTTGTCCTATATTTACTTCTACAGATATCAGCAAGGAACAAATAGCTCCTATTGTCTCTACATTTGAGAATTCTCTCATTTAATTAGCACAAAAAGGACATTTAAATTCCCTAACAGAAAGAACAGTGCTCTTAAATAGAGACTCCGATTCAGTTGTCCACCTAAATAGCCATCATGGTGTAAGTATCCAAAATAAATCTAAAGTATATTGTACAGTTACCACAAACTGATCAATAGGGGTGGAGGAAACATTTCCAAATGCCAAGTCATAAAGAAAGCTGTGAAATGTCAATATTCTTTGTAAACAATGAAAATTCAGGCCTTTGATGACCCCTGGTGAATAAACTAAGCACTGCATTGATTTGCTAACTAAAATCATAACTGAAACAACCCAGTCAATTCTCACCATAATGAAGAAAAGAGAGAAAAAAAAATTCCTTTAAAGGGGGGGGGGGGGGGGAGTAGAAAGAAAACAACACTTACCTGACATGCCAAAGCATGTTTTCTACAGCTGGAACGCTATCAGAGGGTAGAGAGGTACAAGTTTAAGGCAATCCAAGCAGATAGAGATAATGAAGTTCTATTTTCCTATATCCCTGCAATACAAACTGGGTGAGCTTGTTTAGTTAAATATATATATGTATAAAATCTATATTTGCACTGCTATTTTAAGACCCTCAGAACAAGAAGGCTTAAGCCATACAGCAATTACAAGGAGCATTCTGAATCCAAATTCTTACATCATCAGACATTGCTCAGGGTATAAACAAGGCTCCCTCTATCCCCGTCTATTTTGGCATTGTTTGCATATCCTCTATGTTAAATCCTGTAAATTCTCCCTTTTAGACTAGCATTCAGAGTATTAGTGATGAGAAACCCTTCAAACAGACTTTGTGGCTTCAGATTAGACTATTCATTGCTCCATAGAATAGCTAACCTTATTTAAGTAAAAGGTAAGGTTATAGGTCTGGTCATTTGTTTTGGCTTCTTTGTTAAATATAGACTCATACTATGACCGTACTAACATAGGACATAAATCCCTTCTTAGAAGAGACGGCATCATGTAGATTGCTATATCATATAGCACTCCACAAAGGCTGTGGTAAAGTAATGTATACCTGGCTGAATTTTACTACACTATGTTGCACAAGAGTTGAGACAGGCTTACATGCACAAAGCTTTATTCACAGAGTCTGTAGCTGATGGCATACCTCAGCTTCAAAGTTATTGGGGGGGGGGGGGGGGTGGAAGTTTCTCCCCAGCTGCCAGCCAGCAATAGAAGCAAGAGGGTGCCCAGACAAGTGTCCTTCTCTGGGCATCCTCGCCTCTAGGGCAGCAGGTAGCAACTGTCAGGGAGCAGCAAGAGCCAGCAGCTCCCCAAGGGACAGGGGGACAATCTATAACACAGCCAGCAAAGCAGGGGCCTCACCAGCTAGGTTCAGTCCCACAAAACCTAAGTAAGGCCAGCAGGGCAGACCCAGAGATCATGGCCAAAGTCAACCAAGAGTCAAGATCACCAGGTAAGTTCATGGTGATGAGGCAGGTCTAAGGTCAAACTGAGAAGCCAAATTGCAGGTTGAGGACAGAATCAGGATAACTAGTAGTCCAATGATCACCAGGCAGGTCCACAGTGACAAAGCAGGTCCAAAGTCAAGTCAGGAAGTCAGTACAGGTCAGGGTCCAAGGCTGAGGCTGAAAACCAGTATTCCTACAGCATAGCTCAGGCAGGACCTGAAGGCCCAGGCCTGAGCTTAAATGGAGCCCCTAGGGCCACAGGCAGGGGGTGTGGGTGGAGGCCCCAGGTGAGACTGGCCAGGACCATTAAGACCTATTTGTGCCCTCAGGGCCCTGACAGCAGCCTCTCCTCCCAGCAAAATGTGTCCCCACACCTTACAGAGCTCTGGGCTCAAAAGGGACTTATTGTAGAGTGATTTGATTGCTGTGGGGTGTCAGTGGGCTATTTCAGGGGACACAGAACCAGGAACTGAGAGACAAACATGGCATAAAAGACTTGGGACTAGGGGGAAGGGAGGTCCAAGACACTCCTGAGGACACCCCCGCCCCAATCCAGGCAGGCTTAAAGAGAGGATCCAAGCCAGACCCAAAGATTTCCCCCCTCCCATGGCTGGGAGGGCTTGGTGGGGAGAAGGGGGCTGACCCACCCCCAAGGGCCCCCCAGTGCCAGGCGGGCACGTACATTTGTAGAGGGGGATTCACTCAGGAGTCTGGGGCTGAGTTTCAGGGGAAGGGGGGAGAAGAAATCAGCTCTGTAAGATCAGAGCCCAGGGCCATGCTGGTCCCTCAGGAGGAGTCATAAGGGCAAGGCCCTGTACAGTTGTTGGTCAGGCTCCATGGTGCTTGCCTCAAGGCTTGAGAAGGCCCAAGTTAACTTTTAAGGAGCAGTAAGGGCCAGATGTTCCCCAAGGGATTGGGAATCAAGCAACAGTAATACAGCCAGCAAGGTGGGGTCCTTGCCAGCCAGGGCCCAATCCCACAGTACATGAGCAAGACCAGCAGGGCAGGGCCAGGGATAGCAGCCAGGGTCAGCCAAGAGTCCAAATCATCAGACAAGTTCATGGTGATGAGGCAGGTCTGAGGTCAAATTTGCATTACATGACACAACACAAGATGGACCACCTAAAGAGAGCAGATTTTAACGTCAGCTCTAAATGGGAGCACGAGTGGGTCGCTATGACACAATCGGATGGCGAGCTCACAGACTTCTTAGCCAGGACCAAATTGCCCACACCGCCGATCCCCAGCGATGCGCTTTCCGGCAGCAGGACAAATGCCATTTGTCTGTATTACAAAGCCACCCCCGATGAAAAGATACATTACTGTGGGTTTACTAGCCTCTATCCCTTCACCAACAAAACAAAACAACACCCTCTTGGGCACCCTGAAGTTAGTTATTTTTGAGAGCTTTGACACACTGACGGCCTCCTTTGGGATGGTCGAAGTAAAGGTGTCCCCACCTCATGGGCTCTTTTTCCCTGTGCTTCCCGTGAGGGTAAATGGCAAGCTGTTGCTTCCCTTGTGCCGTACTTGTGCTGAAACCTGCCAGGCCCTCTGCACCCACAGCGATGAAGAAAGCGCCCTTGTGGGCACCCGGCGTGCCCCAGAACTGAACAAGGCTCTGGAGAAGGGCTACAGGGCCTGTGAAATCTATGAGGGCTGGCATTTTGAACAGAGGGGCAGCAGCCTTTTCTCACATTATATAAAACCACACCTCCGCCAGAAGCAGGAAGCTTCAGGCTGCCCGGCCTGGTGCACGCATGCTGACAAACAAGCTAAATGCATCAAAGATTACAGGCAGAAAGAAAAACACATCGTGCTCCCATTTAGATCTGATGTTAAAATCTGCTCTCTTTAGGTGGTCCATCTTGTGTTGTGCCGTGTAATGCAAATACCCAAAGGTGGCCCTCACCAGAAGGTTCCAGTCATTTTCATGGTAGCATTCGATGCAGCCATAGAAAAAGCACCCATTAAATTCAAAAGCTGTCAGCAACACATCAATGACTGCATAGCCATCCAAGAAGCAGATTCCCACTTGATATTCACCACCTTGTAATGTGTGACAGATTTGAATATTTTTCCTTTTCAGCCATGTACATAAGCCATTGAATAGAGGGGATCAAATATCTCTTTTTCCTCTGATGATAGCCATCTGGAGGGAGGAGTGCTACTGTGTTAGGTTTAAGGAACATAAACCAGCACGTGGACATGAGAGCAGAGGCCAGCATAGTAGAAAGGGATCTATACAGGGAAAAAACTTCACCTTTTCATCACCCTCTTTTCATAGAATGTGTAATGGGTCATCACCATAATCTCATTCCTTTATGATCTGCAGGCCTCCCTCAAAAGGGAGCTGAATTTTCACATCCATGCTGTTCAACAAAAGCTTGTCTTGAAAGAACAGATCACTGCGGAGGGATCCCAACACTTCAGTCCTCCTGCTCTGGGCTGTCAGAGCTGAGCTTTGCCTTAACCACAATTACCAACACCATCCAGTGTGACCGCTTCCTGCTGCCCAGCTGTGTCTTTGTAGAACAGCCCCATGGAGAAGTGCGTGGACAGCATGTCACGGCTGTAATTGAGAAGCAACTCAATGAAGATATGCTAGGGGTAGCAGTTGTTGCTCTGGCTTGTCAGTTGGTCCCCCAGCGTAACGTCCAGATGGCTGAAAATAGAGGCCAGCGGGTAATTCACCAGGCCCACGGCCTCTCTGGCATTGAGGTTGGACCCATCAGCTTTTAAAATTTTGCAACGGAGTTACAGTAGTGTTGTTCAGCTCTATGTAATCTTTCCCATTCCCAGCTATGAAAAAGTCCAGAGGTACAGACTTTGTGATAGCAGAAAGTGGAGGCACCTCAATAAATGGGCTTTTCTCAGTGCTGGTCTGCATCGGGGATGCTTCAAACAAATCCAGCTCGGCTTTGGTACATTCTTCTGAGCAGCCATGAAAGAAAGCCATCCCTGTTAAAATATATCTCCTTTTATAGGGAAAAGGGCCTACACAACTTTGATTTTCAGCAGTGTTGAAAAAATGGGGGGAATAACCTTTGCAGCCCTTGAATTCCAGCACTTGGGGAAGGCTGCTTAGTTTCATGGGTAAAAAATTTAAAGATCCTATGAAACGAATACTCAGGCTGAGTACTTCTTTGCACAAGAACTTACCTCCTTGAGTGATTAATTGCACATCCATTTTTTCCTTCAGAAGCTGGCTAACAGGGAAATAGCCATCATAGCCTTTGGCATTATGTGCTAGGAAAGTGTAGCCTCAAAACTTTGTGTCCATAAACTACTGAATGAAGTCCATGAGGCGTGTGTTCCCTTTAAACTCCCATTCTCCTTCAATTTTCCTTTCTACCCCTTCTTCTTCTTCATCCCAAGGGGCATCCAGAGCTAACTCCATGGCAAAAGTGCAATTTGGTACATGTGGCCCAGTTTCCTGCATACATTCCCTGGCATAGATAATGTAGCCCTGCCCTGCTTCCGGATTGGTGATCACGAGCATGAAGCACTGGTGCTGGTTTATGTTACAGATCTGTCCATAGCACATTCCCCGCTTCCAGCCTTTACATTTGTGAGGCTTTTCCACAGAGGTCTTGCCCTTCTCACAGAAAATCATAGCCAAAAAATCATTTTTTTTTAATAGTGAGGGCCTCGTGCCTCTGTAAACATTCCCCAGACCTGCACAGCAGCCTGCAGCTGGGGCACCTTATTCTTGTGCTCCTGTTAACTGCACAGTCATGCAACAAGCAGAGCCGGCAATAATATTTACAGCTATGGATGTGATTGTACACTGTCTGACAATGCTCACAGAAGTTTCTTGCCCCAAATACCTTCCTGACATCCCTAACACCATAATAATGTTCATTGTGGAAAAGGAGGAAACAGGTCTTGGGATATCTGAGATAGTTGTTTGGCTTAAAAATCCCCCAACCCTTTTTCCCCTCAGACAGGAGAATGACACATATATTAACATGTAGCAGATCCTCACACAAGGGAATGTCACTCAGCGTGACCTTCCTGTGCAGGGACCACCCCAGTTTGTCATGTAGCTCTTTTGCTCTGCTTAACAGTTCTGCGTCTGTCAGACCCCTCACTGTCGTAAGCGCTGTGAAACTCCCAGCAAAACAGAGATTATTGTTGCTGTTATTTGGATCAATTGAATGGTGCCACTTTTGATCTATAATTTTAGAATGGGGGATAGACTGCAGAGTTCTGCACATCCCAACCCCAACCACTTTTACAATGATGGCCAGGTGGAAAGT
The DNA here is from genome assembly GCF_036370855.1 of Dromaius novaehollandiae. Lineage (NCBI taxonomy): Eukaryota > Metazoa > Chordata > Aves > Casuariiformes > Dromaiidae > Dromaius > Dromaius novaehollandiae. Next base: position 237,211 of record NW_026991498.1, read on the forward strand.
CTGATCAAAACACAGCTCTCACTTTGCAGGAGAGTACTGACCCAGTCTAACAATTTCTCTGTGTTCATATTGCTTAAATTAATAGTGGGAGAATATAGACAGTTGTGCATGCTGACAGCTTCAAGATGGAGCTGAGCATAATCACTAAGTTCAAACAGCTGGCCTAAGTGGTCAAAAATTTGCTCCTAACAAATGTTTCATAAGTTTCATGTAGTGCTATCTGGTCTAAAGTAACAAATCTGTATTCTTCTACATGTTGCCTTGCCCCAAGCCTCTGGATCGGCCATTCCACTGCCGAACATGCTTCATGGAAGCCACAGATCAATCTGCAACCCCCTTCACCTCCCCTGCTACATTTGAGAGCGGGGGTAAAGCTAGGCTTTCAAATGCCCTCTTGGGGCTTGGAAGTGCTGCCAGTGGCCCCTCCTGGGAGACATCCTCATTGTGGACTTGTAGGGGCATAGTGTCAGGGAGCAGCAAGGGCTGGCTGCTCTGCAAGAGAAAGGGAGCTAGGAGACAAGCATGATAACAAGGCTGGCAGAGGCAGTGGCCTTGACAATAAGGGCCCAGTCCCACAGGACCTGAGCAAGGTGAGCAGGGTAGGTCCGGTGATGGTAACCAGGGCCAGCCAGAATCCAGTGATCGCCAGGCAAGTCCATAGTGATGGGGCAGGTCCAAGGTCAGGCCGGGAAGTCAGTCCGTGGGTCAGGGTCAGGGTCTGGCTCAACAGGGCCCATGGCCAGGCACAGGCCTGGCTGAGATGCAGTGGGAGCAGTAACTCAGGTGGGGTGCCAAATGGTAGATGCTCAGCTTAAAAGCAGCTCCCAGGGGAAGGAGGGGTCAGCCCTGGTTGAGGCCTCTCAGCAGCGCTGTCTGGAAACCCTCTCCAAGGTCACCAGAGGGAAGGGGGCAGCCCTCAGCTGCACTCTCTCTAAGTTGGCCCTGAGTCCAGGCAGCCAAACCTCCAGGATGGGGGGGGAAATGCTCTCAGGGCCCTTACACACAGTCCCTTGCTCTACAGGGGGAATGCAATATCTGTGAAGTCCCTTCCAGGGGATCATCTCCCTAGCACTTATTCCCTGTAACCCCTTGCCAACAAGACGCCTGTAGCGATTCAAAATTTGCTTAGCTTTCCTAATTAGTAGTCTTCATTGTAACAGTTTTTTTCTGTTTCCCTATCCTGTGAGCGAAGGCCCCAGAATTATCAGCACCGCCAGCCCTTTTATGCCCTCCTTCTTGCCTGCCACTCCTCTGTACCCAATAATAATCATGGTCTTTCAGCTCGGCATCACCCCCATTGCTGTTACTGCAGCAGGTCTGCAGGCTGCATCCCAAAGCTTGGGTCTTGCTGCTTCCACAGTAATCATGGTCTAACAGGACAGTCTTGATTGCATGCTTGGTCTTCTGCCTCTTATTTGCAGCATCGACCTAAGGATAAGGAAACACATATAGCACCAGGCTGCACCCTGTAATGTTATTGCAAGTAGCTGTAAGCTCCCCGACAGCCGTGAACAAGGGAGCTCCCTCCCACCACCCACCCTCTCTGTGTGACACTTACCTCAAAATATAGCTTGCGATTCACGGGCCCATTGGCCGGTTCTTCTGGTTCGTGTGGTCTTCTTGGGGAATCCCTTAGGGTCTTTTCCTTATTGTCCCCGTGCACGTGTTCTTCTGAAGTTGGCATTTTGGTCTGTTTGCCATTTTAGCGGCCAGTGTTGCCTGTGCCTTGCAAAGCCCAGCGGCTGCCCCAGTAACACCGCATGGTCATCCTGCTGGGCTGGGACCGGATGCGGGGGCCTCTCGGGCTGGCTCACAGGATTGGGTTCTTTGCATGGGGTGGGGGGTTGCACAGGGGGCCCCTTGGTGGGCCTCCTAGGAGGGATCCATAGCCCTCAGGCATGTTCCAACTTGTTTGTGTCCCCCCTCCCCTTTCGGTGCACCCCACCCTCTTAATCTCTCCCACCCCCAAACATGTTAGGGCTTGTTCAGCAGCCTTATAAAGTGGGAGGCCCTGAACCTGTATTTTGTTTTCATTTAATTACTTTATCTTCACATTTAAATTTTAAATATTAATTTCATTAACTCTTATTAAACATGTGTAATATAGTTTTAAGGATATATACATATTTTAATTATATTTGTCTATATATACAATAAAGTGTATCTATGTATAAATAAATAAATTTATACATATTTGTACACCTTTTTATATATATTTATATATATATATATAAATAAATGTATATATATTTATATATGAGAACTTCCTGGGCCAAAGGAAAGGAGCAACCAATGAGAGGGTGTTCTGAGATCACATGTGTATGGTGGTGTCAAAAATGGCAGCCAGCCAAACACAGGGTAGTATGAAAACACATGGGGTATGATGTTGTCAAAAATGGTGGCCCCCATGTATTTAGTGGGAGGGGCTACCTGTGTTGACATCTTCCCAAGGTAAACAGGGACAGCTTTTCTTGACAGCTAATCACAGGGCATTCTGAGAACATGTGGGGTATGACATCAAGAATGGCAGCTCCCTGCCATAAAATGGTGGCTGAAACAAAATGGCGGTCCCCATATATTTACTGGGAGGGGACTTCCTGTTCCAATGTACTTTCAGTTAAACTGGAAGGGGCAGCTTGCTCCGCCATCCAATCACAGGGCACTCTGAGAACACATGGGGTATGACATTTTAAAAAATGGCATCCCCCCAGGGGCAAAAAGAGGTGGAGTAAACTGACCACATGACCATAAGAGGGGAGGGACTTCCAGGGCAAGTAGGACACGTGACCACCAGTAGGGGTTGGGGCTTCTGCCAGAAGTTGGGGGCAGGGCACCTGTCACTTCTTATCTGGGAGAAAAGTTGGCCTCATACTACTTGGGAAGGCTATTAAGGAGGAATGGGTAAAGGCTTTACTAGAAATCCCTGCCCCAACTAACGTGCCCCAGTTGCAGATGCTGTTGGGGGAGGGGGTTCAGGTTTGTCAGGCAGTTTGTGCTAGGGTATGTGGACATAGTGTGACCCTGCTGGTGCTGACCAAGAAGGACTGGATTTGAGATTGGTCACCAGAGTATGATACTACACTGTCAAAGCTGAAGAATAGGGCAGATCAGGCACTGATATTGAAGCATCCCGACCTGACAAAAGAATTTTTGATCAAATTGGCATTGAAAAGGGAGTCCATAGCAACAAGTCTGTGGCAAGAGGATGTAAGGGGGAAGCACCAGCTAGTGGCTTTACCAGTGTGGAACAGAAGTATACATTCTGCAAGCAGGAGTGCTTGTGCACAGTCTGGGCCCTTCAGGTATTTGAGTTATATACTGGAACATCTCCAGTGCGAATTCATACCATGCAAAGCCCCCTTAAGTATATCATTGCAGGGATGCCAATGAAGTCTCGCATCTTGCATTGCTCAGCAGATCTTGTTCTTAACCAGCCACAGGGTTGTTGTTCAGATAACACCCCGCCTGGATTGACCTCTAGCATGCTAATTGATATCAGGACAAACTGCAAGTTAGATATCAGGGAGTGTGAACAAGTGACCCACAGACAATGGATTTGTCACACAGGTATTGTCCACCTTGTACAGTTTTGTTTATTGTCTAGTTCTGAGACTAAATTGCAGGTATGCAATGTGGTCCAGCTGGAAGAAGTGTGAGTGGTCTCCAACAGAAACAGCACCTCCGCATGTCAGCTGTCACACATCTGGGAGGATAGGGGCATCAGTTATCCTAGTGGCCCAGAGACAGGAGTGCGGAAGTGCTGGAACGATGCCAAAGCAGTGGTAGTGAACAGGACTGTGTCTACCACTGAAACTTGTGCGAAGCATTTCCCTAGATGCTATGTTAGGCTTCCAATGGCTGAACCCCTTTTTGGGTACAACGTGGGATAGCTGCATCCAAAGTGGCTGAGTTCCAGCAAGCAGTGGATGGCCTGCATGAAGCCTTATGGCAACAGCACAAAGTATCGTTCAAGTGGCTCATCAGTTCAGACAGATTATGAAGGTGGCTGCTACTCTGGAGGACTCATTGGCTAACCGGTGAGGTGACATCTTTGGTGGATAGTCACTGACTGGGAATGCCCTATTGCACCCAATAGTTACACTATTGTTTGGAATTGGATTATTGTTTTGTACTTGTTTATGTCTATGTTACACTTGATTAAGTGCCCTATGACTAGAATGGTTAATAGTGCATGCTAACCACTACTGGACCCCAGTAGTGAGATGCAAGAGCAGATGTGAAAGTATGGCCCTCTGGGAGTCTATAGTCCCAATATGCCTTGGGGCTGATGAACATAGGGCATATGCGGTACAACTACTGCACTCTTGGTGATCTGTAACATATTGTTACCCTGTAGCTCTGTAATAACAGTTTGGCAATTTGGCATTTTGCTGGGTTTTTCTTAATATGTTCAGGTCCACAGAAGTCATCACAAGGCAAGACCAGGTAGGAAAGAGTGAACATCTCCAAGAAGATCCTTTACTTGGTCCTGATCAGGAGTCTTGAGTCATAGGAGGGTTTGCAATGTCCTTATTGGACTCATGAGTGATAACCCACATTATTTGTGGACTATCAAAAGGGAGGAATTGTAACCATGTAGCCCTGTAATACGGCACTGCCATTGCTAGTAACAGGCCATAAGCTTTGTGCTGAGTTTGCAAGGCCTCAGGACTGAGGCTTGTCAGGCTTGCTCTGTCTGAACTTTTCTTGACCTGCCTGCAGCTTTGTTTTACTTGGTTTAGCTGTGACAGCAATTTCCCTACTTGACCAGCTGTCTAAAGCTAATTTGTTTTACTTTTGTCTTTTTATGGCACAACCATAGTTTTATATAGATAGCAGTAGCAAGCAGCTATTCTATGTAGACTGAGATATTTATGAATCAAACAATGATGTAGCATAGAGAAATACAGGCCTGGTACAATATCAGAGGCCTTGAGGGATGGAGACACAGAACGTGGTATAGAGGAGTACAGGCACGGGATGATAAGAGATGGGGCACAGGCTTGGCACTGGAGACCCCACAGCTATAAACAGCTCACCTGTGGCCAGTTAAAGAAATGCAGACCTGGAGCCAGACAAAACTCGTTTTAGGGGTAACAAAGAGAACAAAGAAATAGTATCTAACATACCTAAAAGTCACCATATATAGTAAATTTGGATGTAACATGGAGCTGCAGACCAATGAAGAAAGAGCAAAGGTGTAAATGCACATTAGCAAACATATAAAAATGACCCCCAGTGGATCCTAGAGTGAGGAAGAAGAAGCCATCAACATGAACATCATATTCCTCCCAGTGAAGGACTCCAGATGCTGACAGCTCACCATAACACCTCCACCACAAATGCCAGAATGAAACCACCGACCTTTGGACTCAGAGGAGCAGGGGAAGGGTGAGCATAACCCCAGGAAAAGGGGTAGAAACTAAGAAATGTGTATATAACAATTTTAACTGTATTATTATTATTGAAACATTTTCTGCATAGACATTCTTTCTTTCTGTAATAATTACATCTGGACTAATAGCGATTCTTGGATTAGACTGTTAAGATTTCAATTATACTAACAACAAATTCCTGGCTTTATATATAAGTGTGTTTCCTCTTTGCCCATAAACAAGATTTTGAGTGTAACAATATGTAATGGACCAAGGGGTGGAATGTGGCAAAACCTGTGGAGTTTAAATTTATACTATAGTTATAATTGTAATGCAGCTGGGTATAAGGGCTGTGCCTATACACATACTCAGCATGCTTAGTCATCAATAGGAACTCCCCAGGCAGGCCTGGGAACTCCCCAGCCAGTTTCTGCCTAGATGAGATTATTGAACGATCAGTAAAGGAACCCCCTCCCCAGACTGTCCCAGCTTTGTTTTCACAAGATAATTGACTGATTGACAGGAACTCTCCAGGCAGTTCCTGCTTTGCATAGATGAAGTAATTGACCAATTGATAGATATTATTTGTATGTTTAGATATGTTTATTATTGGATAGGACAGCTTTTGTACATAGTTAAGATAGTTTTAACTAGCCAATAGGAACTGATTATGCATGCACTGGAGTGGTCACATAGGACTATGGGCCAGCTGGATTATAAGAATTCACCAGACAACAGTTAGGAGAGTCTCATCTGATCCAGCTGAAGATGCCGTTACAAGGACACTTGCAATAGAGACTCCTGTCACCACCTGGACAGTGACTGGCCATCCTGCTCGAGTGATTTCCCACATGAGTGTTACCATATGCAGAAGATCCCAATAAATCAGTTTCTTTAACTCTGTGCCTGAGTGTCTGTGGAACATTATTCAGAGCTCAGCTTCACTCCTCACAGGAGTTAGGGAAGAAATGGGTCTATCCCAGTATTTCCACTACCCTACAGAAAACTGTCTCCTTGAGAACCTAAGTGCTGTGGAGTAGATAGCCATAGGCAATAGACCTTTGCATTGTATTCTCAGACACTCAAAGACTGGCAGGCTTGCTTTTCTCTCCTCCACAGAGTCCTCTGAGGAAGAGGGGCCACAGAGGCAGTAGCATCCCCACCTCCCTTCATCTGGGCACTTTTTCCTGCATTCTTGCAGGTAGGATGCAGCATACCCCAGGAGGTCATCCTGGAGGGCATGCTGCAACATCTGAAGTCCAAGGTGGTGTTCATAGGGAAGGAGAGAAAAGGGACACTCTGCATACCCTTTTCTAAGGGGTACTCCAGGATGCATAGTAGACCCAACTCTGTTTCTGGTCTATCTATATGCCAGATTGGCAGAGGCTTGGGAGCAAGAGGATCTGGGGAGGTGGTAGGATGGGCAGCTTCCACAGAAGGCCTTCCATCCCCAACCAAAGCCTCTACACCATGCTCCTGAACAGCAACAGTTGGGCCAGCTGAAGAAGGAAGAAAAAGAAGAGCATCCATTTCCTCAGGAGGTACTTCCATCCCTACCACCAGCTCCAGTGTATCTCTGTGTCCCCTTAAGACTATCCCAGGGTGCCCAAGCAGTGCTGGGAGGACACAGTGCGGCAGCACTACCCAGTGGTGACTGTTTGGACCTTTCCCGTTTGCCTCATGACCATGGGCACGATGCCTGCGCTTCTAATTGAACTGTGTTGGCCAGTTTGCTAACCTCAGATCATAAAATCTGTAGGTATGATTACAAGCTCTTAAATACATCCTTTAAGCTTATAATACCAGAAAAGCTTTAGAGAAGAGCAAGAAAAATGATCAAACATATGGAATGGCTTCTGTGATGAGGAACAATTTTTCAACTTGGAAAAAAGATGACTTGGGGGATATGATAAAGATTTACAAAATCACGCATGGCATGGAGAGATGGATTGGCACTGACTATTCACTATCTCTTCCAATACAAGAACAAGGGACCATCAAACAAAGCCAGTAAGACTTGGGTTCAGAGCAAACAAAAGGACTTGTTTCTTCATACAATAGGTCTGACTAACATTTGGAGCTTCTTACTGAAGGATGTTGTGAATGCAAAAAGGCTACATGATTTTAAGGGCAAAGTTGACAAGTTCTTGGAAGAGATCTTTATTGAGGTTTATTAAATAGACAAACCACATCGGGCTCAGGAAACCCCTGAGCTGAAAATAGTCAGAGGCTGGGAAAGTATTCAAGAGAAATGTATGTGCTTGGTTGTTCTTGCACTTCCCTAGGCATCCACTTGTGGCTATTGGGCCAATCAGAGTACCAGACTAGATACACACTTGGTCTGAACCAGTATAATTGTTCTTATGTACTTTGCTTTAACATTTTGTACTACCTTTATACTGTTTGATAACATATACAAGTATTAGTTATACTGTGTTCTGCAGAGACTAGCTGATAGAAATTTCTTATAGGAAATTCTAAATATGCTAGAGATGGCAGATTGTACATCTGTATGGGAAAATGTGGAAGAATATCGAGGAGATAGGCAATGGAAGCTAGCCAGACCATTCCATGAGAAAAGGAGCATCAACAGGGCATGTTGACCCACAGTCACGTAGTTGAGCCTGTGCCAGGGTGGCGCTGCACCTGGGCTTTGAATCGGGAATAACAATGAGCTCAACATGCTTACTGCGCATGTGTATGGCACATAAAAACTTCATCTAGTGCCCCCGCCACAGTGTTCCTCACCCTGGACTGACGCTCAGCGGTGCCAGGGATCCCCCGCTCCATTATTGCCTTGATCAGTAAAACGCCGGGGAACCCCCGCTCAGACGCAGAGGTAATAAATGCTCCATATTGACCATCGTATGCCTTGTGTTTGTGTATCTGTCCCTGCTGGGAGTCCAGGCGGTGCCCCCGCCTCACCCTTACACTTGGCGTAGTCGGCAGGATACACAAACGACAATGCCGTGGCCGAGGAGAGCGAAGGGGGAGGGCGAGAGCCAAGAAGGGACTGCTCGCCTGCGGCTGCCGGGATGGCCCCAGACTGAGCCATGGGGGCCGGTAGCCACATTGCTTGCCATGCTGGCAGTCCCCGAGGACTGGCCAGAGTTGGCACAGGGGGAAAATGTTACCCCAAAGGCGGTTGAATCCGCTTTACAGGTCATGCCCTTCCGTGCCGCTTCAGAAGCCGCTCGGAAGCTGGCCGGACGATTAGGGTGGGCACTGCTGACAGGCATTCGAGCCTTAGATAACAAGGTATCATCTTTGCAGCAACGAGTAAAGGATCTGGAGAAGGAGACTGGAGATTTGCGTGATGCAAAGACAGTAGCACAGGAGTTGATTACGACCCAAACTGAAGAGAGTCAGGAATTAACCCATAGGGTAGAGAGATTAGCTTTACAAGTGGCTAATAGACACTATGTGCGCTATGGTAAAGCCCCAGCTACAGTTGTCCAGGTGAGAGCAGTAATACCTAGACCCTCCTGGGACCCAGAGGACTGGGATGGCAATATTTGGAGTACTTCATCTGACTCAGAGGTTGAATTTGCATTAGAAGGAGAACTGACTACTCCCTAGGTCTGACCTCTTGTGCAATTGAAGGAGGAGAGGCAAGTAGATGGGAATACAGTGGAGCAATCCAGAACGTATATCCCGAAGGAATTGCGTGAATTTTTAACTACTTTCCAGCAGCAGCCCAGGGAGTCTTTGTTAGCCTGGTTAGTGAGAGCATGGGATGCAGGTGCCAGATCGCTTACTCTCTTAAGGGAGGAGCTGAATTTAATGAGCCCCTTATCAACTGATGCCCAACTACAGTATTATCTTACCCAATTAACTTCTGCACGGGATGGGGCAGGAAATGTTATTGTAGCTCCAACATTATATCAATGGTTGTGCGCCGCTGTGGTAGGTGTTTACCTGTCCACTGATGAGTTAGCCGCTACAAGTGGGAGCGTGGTGTACTTCTGAGGAAGGAATCAACATGTTGCAGCAGCTAGGGGTAGTAATTGGATTAGCAGATGGAGACGGACAGCATGGTGTGGAAAAAACGTGGCAGATCAAAACCCACTTATTAAGGGGGTGGGCTGTAAACCCTGAGAAGGTACAGGGGCCAGACATCAGTGTGCAATTCTTAGGGATAGTCTGGAGGGGGCAGACGAAAGCTATCCCTGAGAAAGTGCGCAATACTATTCAACAATACCCTGTTGCCACTGCTGTAAAACAACTACAAGCTTTTCTGGGCCTTTTGGGGTTCTGGCGGACCTTTATGCCCTACTTAGCATATTTAATGCAGCCACTACAGCGTTTGACCAAAAAAAAAGGGTAGCCAGTGGCAATGGACTAAAGAGCAGCAGCAAGCCTTTGACCTGTGCAAGGAGGCGGTGGTCCAACGTTCCAAGCTATTCACTCCATACGAGGGACAACGTTTCGAGCTGGAGGTAACAGTTATGGGGGATACGATGTCTTGGGGGGTGTGGCAGCAATGTGCCCACGCAAGGCGGGAACCTATAGGTTTCTGATCCTGTTCCCTGCAAGGGGTCACAACAAATTACACACCTGTGGAGGAAACAGCTTTTGACTGTGGTGTGGGCTTTGCAGGATACCGAACGGGATACAGGACGTGACCCGGTGACCGTACACACCCCCATCCCCATTCAGGCATGGGTGACGGATGATACAGTCAGGGCCCATGTAGGGGTGGCCCAAGCTGCAATGCAGTGGAAATGGAAACACTGTCTACAAGCCCGGTTTAAGAGGGGAGAAAGAACATGAGTACCCCACATGCAACCTTGTTAGGGGAAGTACGTTTTGAGCACATGCCTCTATTGTCTGAACCAGAGGGGCCGCCCCCCCCAATAGAGCCATTGCCTGTCCAAGAGGCCCCTCCTTTTGGGACTTTATCTCCTGAGCGAGCACAAGTCAAACCGACCCTAGCAATCCCTGCTCGGCTACCTGTAATGGAAGGGGGGGAGGGGATTGCCCCCCGCGTACTCGCCTCTGGGGAGGTAGAATTCTATACATCTGAGCAACTTATGATTACTGAATGAAGAGTTATAAGCTTACATTTAAGACTTGACTGCCCTTCACACTGTGTATGGCTGATTGCACCTTTGATACCTGTTAAAATAGCCCCACTCTTATTGACCTCTTCTCAAGATTTATCTTTCCAGGTATCCGTATCCACGCCAGTGAATGTCTCACAGGGAGCACCAATACTGTGAGGAATCCTGATCCACACTGCCGGAGTGCCCCAAATTCAGCAAACACCCTCAATACACTCTTTAGTCAGCATGTGCGTACTAACTCCTGAAAAGAAAAAAAAACAGCCTGGCACTGTTTTAGCAGATGGTCCAGGAGCCACTGCTCTTGTTCTTCCTGATGGCGATACACTGCCTTTCTGTCTTCCCATCAACAGGTCATCACACCGGCATCTGGAAGTTGCTGTTGGAATGTCGCCTCTTGCGACCACGACAGATGCCCTTGACCTACAAGACCATCCAGATTCCCATGTAAATACATGGATTTGGCTCGCACAAAGATCAGCTAACCTCTCTGCTTTCTGTATTGCAGGAGGACGATCAGTGGATGATGTCTTAACTGCATGTTACATAGGTGTACCAGCTCCACTCGTGGTATTGCAGAGTTATACAAAAAAACCCTGATATTTCTGTTACTCCCATGAATTTGTACGATTCGGGTATTGTTTCCCAAAAGCTGACACCTTGGGCTTACTCTTTTCATAGAGCTAACATATCTAAAGCAGATACTTGCTTTCGCTTTGTAAATGCTGCCTCTGTTCTGCACAATGTAAGTGATATGCAGTTCATTTGTAATGACACTATGGATATTACCTATGCATCTGCTCACCTTATACTGCCATTAGGATGGTTCCTTCTGTGTGGCCCTACAGCATATACATATGTGCTGGCCAATGCCACAGGTGCCCCATGCACTGTAGGTCGTGTTACTTTAAGTATCCCTCCCTTTATGACGGAGCAGCAGAGGACCCCGCGGCATATCCTAGATGCCACTTGTAACTGCCATATAAGTTTATTTTCTCATGCAGAAGCTCTAGGCCTCTTGTTGAGCCTAGCTGGGATCCCGGGGGTGGTGGCACATAATTGCAGACGTTAGAGCATGTTGCCTGTGCTTTAGCTCAAAGCTTAAATTGGACATCTAGGGCCATTGCCTCTTCAAATAGGGAGTTGGGAGCAGTATGGCAAGGAACACTGCAAAACCACCTAGGGATCGACTGCCTCCTACTGCGATATAACCACAGACATCATGACTTTGCCGAGATGTGCTATTTTAACATCACTGATGAATTGGCATCTATTGAGAATGATATCAGCCGCTTACAAGACCTTATCCAACATATCCTGCAGAATGATGGAGATGCCTGGCTGGCTAATTGGTTTGGCTCCCTAATGGGATGGCTGGGCCACCCCATACAAGGAGAACTCTTGTTTATCTCTTGCTTTGTATTATGTTATGTTTTGATTTCATTACTTTGTAAACTCCCTTGCCCTCATACCCCATGCCCTTCTGAAGATTGGGATGGCCTGTAACTAGCTTTCCATCGCGGGGGTGGAGCGTTAGGGAAAGTGCGGAAGAATGTCGAGGAGATAGGCGATGGAAGCTAGCCAGACCGTTCCGTGGGAAAAGGAGCATCAACAGGGCATGTTGACCCACAGTCACGTAGTTGAGCCTGTGCCAAGGTGACGCTGCACCTGGGCTTTGAATCGGGAATAACAATGAGCTCAACATGCTTACTGCGCATGTGTATGGCACATAAAAACTTCATCTAGTGCCCCCCCTCGGTGTTCCTCACCCTGGACCGACACTTGGCGGTGCCAGGGATCCCCCACTCCATTATTGCCTCGATTGGGAAAACGCCGGGGAGCCCCCATTCAAACGCAGAGGTAATAAACGCTCCATATCGACCATCGTATGCCTTGTGTTTGTGTATCCATCCCTGCTGGGAGTCCAGGCGGTGCCCCTGCCTCACCCTTACAACATCTGAAGATCATTTTGAAATACAAATAATCCATAAAGTAGACTTAACAAAGAATGGGACATCTCGTATAAGATGCTAGTTGGTCTAATTATGACCTTATTAAAAAAAAAAAATCTAAACTCTGTAATAGTCAACATTTTGGAAAAGTCCTGACAGTAGAAGAATATAAAAAGGCCTTCTCTTCAAGATCAAAAAGGAAAGGCACTGAAAAGCTGCTATCAGAAGCCACAAATTATTTCATAGCAGTAGCTTTTCTTCCCTTATTCTTTTTTATGAGAAAAATTTCAGTATAAATCGCTGCAAATAAAATCAATTCCTTTTAATGAGCTGTTTGAAGTTTTCTTTCTCGGAACAACAACAAAAGAAAAGTGATAGATATTTTTCAGAACATGTTAGTGACTTCTATCTAACCCTGCTTTTGTTCATTGGTAAAAAAATAAAAATAAAAATAAAAAAACCCACTTTGATCCTTGCACGTATAAGGAGGCATAAAATTCTGAGATATGCACAATATTGTATATCAAAATTTCAATTTATACGATGGCATAAACACCTACCTTTTATCAATAGCTGTTTCATATTCCAATTTGGTGAGGTCATTTAATGCCGTCTCTAGTTGTAACAGTTACATGACATGATTTGAATATATTTTTACTAATTGAGTAATTATCTAGCAAAGAGTAATTGTTGTAAAGTTTAGAAAAAAGGATCATCTCTTCAGAAATTAATAAGAAGCATACATTCTTTGAGAATGATTTAAGTTTTAAAAGTTTACTTTGAAAGAAAAATCTGTATATATTTGGAATTATTTGAATCAGAATTTCCCATTCCTATTAGGCCCTAATGGACCTAAGTGGATATCTTTGCATAGAAGGAAGGGTTAAAACTTTAAAGTGATTTGATAATTTCCTTGTAACACAGGCAGCTACAACCCTCTTATCTTTATAACAGCTGATTATATATTTATAATCTGAAGATGTTTCTACATTCTAGAAATGTGTAGAGTCAGGGAATGAACTTCAGCCATTTCTTTTTATTTCTGCCAAGGCCTGAAAGAGATTTGATTTCTTCCTTCAAATAAGATAGGCACATAAAGTTCCCTGATTTGAGAAAAACAAACCAACAGCCCAGTGCTTTTATACCACTTTATGGCACTTACCACAGCTCATCCTGTTCACCTTTCCAAGCAAGTAAGCATGCAAATGATAACCGACAGAACAAAAAAAGCAGTAGGGTATCGAGAAGAAACAGCATTCAGGTCAACACTTGCTTAACCATCATGGGTAAGATGAAGGTTGCTAAAGCATTACCATGGAATTAGAGTCACAGTATTCTGGCAACAATTTTTATGAGATAAAATTATCCAACCTTTAGAAATACCCTTTCTGTCCCTTGTGTCATTAAGATAGAATTTAAAATTCAATGAAAATACACCCCCCCAAACTTTCAATGTATTATTAGCTAAATTAAACTACCTTTATTTGCTGGATAGAAAGGAAAAATATGTTTATCAAAGTAGGTTTTACCTTCAAAACAAATTGACTTATTAAAGAAAGTACTATCCATTGTTAGCAAGTTGCAGTTTATGGTTGTCTCTCATCATAATACAATGCAGGTGAGTGAATGTGAGCTCTTCAATCACCCAGATATCCATTAATATAGAAGAACCTAGCAGAATAGTTGTTTGTTCAGCATCTCAAGATTAGGTTCTATAATAGAAAGTAACGAGCTATATCTTCACCAGGAAAAATGGCATCATTTTACTCATTTAAGATTATTCTGTTACAGACTTAAAAGTCCATCAATCAGAGAAGGCTTTAATTATATTTTATATATTCAGATTTTTCAGTATAATTATTTATAAATACTTGTGGCTGTTAATTGATAAAGATTACATAGGGCATTGAAAATCACAGCATATCTATGAATAGGTTACAGATGCTCATAAGACCAATTTCAAGGTGTATCTGTGCTACAGGTGAGATGGAGTACTTGTAGAGTACAAGGCACATGTCAGGTGCTTAGGGCTACAGGTGTTAAAAAAGTGCAGGGTTGTCAAAGCACATGTAGGTAATACACGTGTGGATAAGAAACAGTGTGTATGAAATAGAAACATTACAGATGGCATGAGAAAATTATGTGATGTACATGTATGGATTACAGCCAAATATTATTGGTTATGTAGATGGTAGAATGGGCTACATTCAGGCTATACAGTGATTTTGCAGGTTAGAAAAGGTTCAAAAGAGCTGCAGGTAGGGATGTATTAGGGCTACTGGGATATATGGATCATAGTGGCCATTAGATGTGGATGCATTGCAGAAAAATAGGTATGACACCATGTAAATTCCCATATCATGTATTGCCTCTGATACACACATCCCTTATATCCCTAAAACAAGCAGCCATCCTCAACACCTTGTAACCCCATGACCCTAGAGGAGCAAAGAATCACTGGTGATGTGGGAGATTAAGGGGAAACAGAGTGAGGAAATGAGATTAAAGAACATTGCCCTAGTGGCAGCAAGCAAAACAAAGTGTGTTTGGGGAAGGGGTCAAAGTGAAGTGGGTTGCACTCTAAGGAAAGGCATATGTAGGGGCCTATGAGGAACATTGCTGGGTAGAAAGGTTGGCACAAGGCAGTAGGTAACACACATGGCAGTTGGCATGTATGTGTGCGCTGAGTCCAGCAGGCTGAATGCATGCAGCAGTTACAGAAAATATTCAGCTTAACCAGTGAAGGTGGCAAAGCTACTGCCAGTCGTCTCACCTGCTTTAAAATAGTGGCAGTTAACAAATACCCCATCCATCAGCAGCTTTTAACTACCATTTTCTAATGGAAAAAGAAGTGGAAAGATAAGGATGAAAAGCAGCAAGCACAAAGCAGAACTTCCTACCCACTCTACAACTACTTCCTCACAACGGGAAACAAGCAGGGTAGATAAGCAAAGCAACCCCCTTAGCGGGTAGCACAAGAAAACCTTTCTCCTAGTCTCTAATCGGATGTGACGTCAGGATACCGGTAAGCCCAGCCCACGTGAGAGCCAGATATGCAGATATGACCACACCCCCTCTCTTCCTCCTCCTCTCTCCCACTCAGGTTTCAGCTTGGTGGTTGCTATCCATTTGAGCAATCAGCCACCGCTACAGGTTCCTTCCCTGCCCGCTCTGATGTAGTGTGGTCTTACGGCCACAGGTAGTCTAGCGTCATACTACTGCCACTTTGCCTGTTGGGGATAGAAAGCGCTCTCACATGCCCTTAGCGAGGAGGAGAAGTTAACACCTCCCTCCCAACCTTTTCTGCCTCCCCTAAGGGAGCCTGACTCCCCTCCTCTCCGGCCCTATAAACTGTCCGTCATGTTGGAGGCCCTGCCTCTTCCGGGTTTCTTCGGTTGGGCTATTGCCTCCTCCTTGTTCTTTTGCTCTCTCCCTTTTGTGAGTTATAGCAACCGTTGCCTTGTGAATCAAGCGCCATAGTCACTGTAGTCCTGGTGACTGTTACCCATCAACAATAACCGCTTTTTCTGCTGCTCTTCGTCTTCTTCCTTGTCGTCGCCTACAACAGCCACTAACAGCAAGAACAACAGCAACGCAGTCCTCCACAGCTCAGGTGAATATGATTGTTCTGTACGCGCTTGCAATTTCTTCCTTTCCTTTCCTCCTCCTTCTCTCCTTCCCCCCCCCGCCCAAAAAAAAAAGAAACAAAAACAAAAACAAAAACAAAACCCTTCTTTCTCCTTGCAGTATTCGGGCTGGGACTGCTCCATTGGGCTTCAGTAGTGATTGAGTTGTAGCGGGGGGGGAGGTTGTAGGGCTTTACCATCCTCCCGCTTCCCGTCTCTTCCCCCCCCCCCCCCCCAATTTTATAATACGGGAAGAGGTATCATTTTTCAAAGGGGAACAATTTGGTATAAATTGTCCTGTGCTTTTCTATTATGGAGTGGGTGTTTTGGGGGGTTTTTGGGTTTTTTTTGTTGTTGGAAATTGTGGTCTGAGGTACTGAAGTACTTGTAATGTCTGAAAGTATATGGATAGGGAAGGCCAGTGGGTAGTACAGCAGGGATTAGAGATCTTTTAAAACTGGCTTGAAGGTCTGGTTAGAGGTTAATAGTGGAGGCTGAGGGGCTAGTGGGTAGTATATAAAATCCTTAAGTGTAATTAGCTGTCACTTCCATAAACCAAGCTACCTGGTCACAAGTGTAATTCAATGTTATACTTGTCCTTCTGAATTCACAACTTTATGTTCTCATCAACTAATATGTACATTTTATTTGAAAAAACATGTTTGTTCTACATGGAATATTTGATTATATCTTATCTTTCATGCACTGATTCAAAACCTTTTCGAATTCTCCAGTTCATACTGCTTGCTGAATTTAACCTGCTAGTATAGAAACCACTAAGTTTTCAGTAAATCCAAAGGAGTTGAGCATGTTTAGAGCAAACAATACTGTGTGCTTGTCTTGTTTTCTTAGAAACACATTTCTTTTTGAAGAGTGAAAGAAATCTATAACGAATAGTTGTATAGGAATAAGAACCATCTACCTGGGTGTGTTTTCTTAATCAAGGTGGTCCAACCTTGCCAGTTGTTGATCCGTATGATTCTAAATAATGAAAGTGCTGTAATACTGATAGCTTCCATATGGTTGTCTGTTAGTCTTATTCAGTTTCTGTATCATGTTGTATCCTCTCGGTAGATGTTCTCAAATAGTCTCATAGTCTGTTAACCATAGCTTATACTGTGTTAAGTGCATCTCTTATTACAACAAATGTACATGTACATCTTTCTTATGAGCAGTGTCTTTCTGCCACCTAGTGAAAGTGCTATGTAGAAAGGCAATGACAGCTCTACTGTGGTGATGGTGTGTGTGTTTGGTTTTTTATTTTTATTAATTTAAAAGAGAAATACTGGTACTGCATGACTATCTAGCTCTTCACAGACCCTTAGCCGGTGTTTTTGTCACTGGTTCTTAACATAAATACCTCGTGTATTTCCTGTATAATTGCTCTCCTTGGATTTGCTCTTTATCTTTTTAACATTTAATGGCATGATGAAATGTTAGTTGCCTCTTACATGGCACAAAGCAGGGATATTTTTATCTGCAGTGATTCCTTTTTTGTTCTGTTTTTTGTCTTATATTATTGGTCTTTTTGAATTAAATCTTTTCCCAAGTAAGATTAAAACTTTGAGCGAACTGTAAAGTAATATTGTATTAGGAAAACATTAATTCATTTTTAGAATTACTGTTTTTTTTAACATATGGATACAAGCCTGTGAAATTGAAGACAAAATGCTAGGTTTTTAAAGGGATATTTGGAATTCAGATAATGGGGAAGCTAAAGGACATTCTTGGAACATTAAGCAGGATTTAAAAATAATAACTTTGGGTAAAATATTTTACCCAAAGTAAATAATATATGAGTACTTCTTTGTTTAGACTAAGAAAAAATTAATAATGGGATATTTTTTCATACATAGACTTAGATTGTTTGCTCATTTTGTTTCTAGACAAGAAGTTAAACTAAATGTCAGCCTTTAAATCTTTTTTTGTGTCAACATTTACTTTGCTTTTGCAATTTACGTTTTAGTCCTGCTTTGCTTTCTTATTGTATTGTTGTTGATAATTTTGTCTATTCATGTACATTTTATAATTGTTTTCAATATCTGCTGGCACTCAGTTTCCATCTTTATTAGTCTCAATTTTTTTTCTTTTTTTCCTGAATTGTTTCTGATCTGTTCTTTGCTCTTCTCTGTTGGATGCTTCACTTTCATGTGGTTTACTATTTCACAGTTCACTTGAGATAGTGGGATGTGGCAAGGGTGGGAAGCATTGCATCTCTGAACTATATCCAGCTGAGCTGCATCCCTGCAGCTATTTATCTTGGCTTCCAGAGGCTGCATGGCCACCTTTGTCAGCAGTCACTCTTTTGCAAATCTCACAGCCTCCTCTTTTGCAAATCTCCTGTTTTCTTTTGGGATGTAAACTTTACCTGCTTCGTCTCAACAACCTACACACAATTCACATTTAAAATATATTTTGAGGAAGGTTCCTTCAGCCAAATGTAGATCATGAGAAAGGACACTTATTCAGCAGTTCAGGATCTATTTTTCTCACCAACAACCTAAGGATTTTGTGAAAATAATCATATTGAGGAATTTGCCTTTTTTGCAGAGGAGGAGGATCTGAGGAAATTTTTTGAAAAGTTTTGTAAATAACTTAAAAATTATTTATAAGTATGCTCAATTGACATCTGCTGAGATTTTTGCAGAGCATATTAAAGGTTGCCCCCTTTGATATCACAGTGCTGCTGTGCCTGGCTTGACATCTCTGTTGGGGCGATGACCTTTTACCATGTTAAATTTACTATCAAAAGTCAGGGATTTACTAAAAATTAGCACTGGCATAGCTGATTTTTCAGTGTCTGTGTTATATATGCATACATATATAATGTGTGTATACATTTAAATACAGGCAAATAGCTTAATTTTAATGCTGGAAAATGTTCAATAACTTTATAGATGGCACATCTATTTCACTTTGGGTAGATTTTTATCATGTACATGTGAAGCAGCTGTTTAGAGAGAATGAATATGTGTGGATGTGTCAAAGCCTGCTCTACATACTTGCATCAAGTACTTAGTTTGCTGAGAAGGAATTGTAGTGGAAAATACTATTCTCCAGCAGGTCGCATAGCTCCCTATGCTTTGAAGACTGGAAGGACCCTTGTAACCATATTCAGTGAATCGGTTTCTCTTGCTTACAGCAGTAGCCATAGCTGTCTCGATGTCATTCCCCCCCCCCCCATGTATGTAAAGGAACAGTTCTATGTGCATTTCCTCTGGAAACAAAGTTAGCTTAAGAGATTTCTGCCTACTTTTGCACTACAGTGTACTGTCTTCTCAATTGTGCCTGTGCAAATGTTTATGCACCTGGGTTGTAAACCAGATGTGTGAATTTGTGTGTGGTTTTTTTGTGTTTTACAAATAAAACTGAATACTTCAAAATGATCCAGTACACTATGGAGTTTTACAAACAGTTGCATTGGCATAATTGAGGAGGCAGTGAACTGTTGTAGGAGCAGGAATGTTAAGAGGTTACCATTCTCCTCCATCCCCAACTCAGCATGTAATGTGAAACCATCTTTATAGAGTTAATTTGCTCCTTGCCAAAGGAGCATTCAACTTGGACAACTTGTACTGTAGAAGCAAGCTAGTATTGCAGATAATAGTGGAGGGAGGAGTGCTGGTTTAATCTCAGTAGGACCTGGTTCTGGTTTAATTCCTTCATGTGAGGAATCCTTATTCAACCAAGCTGTCTCACCAAACTTAATGGATTGAGCCCCTATCCTGTTTTATGTAAACAAACCTGTATGTCTACAGTAGAGTTTCATTCCCTTTAGTGACATTCAAGGGACTATCTAATGGTTCTAATGAAAGGATATTTATGAAACAACTGAAGATCTTAGTCAACTTGATCTTGGGGGGGGGGGGGAGAGGTGGTGGTGGTGTTGTTGTTATGGTCCAAAATATGGAGCTTAATATATTGTTTTATGGTACACTCTCAAAGAATATCTCTACACAGAATATTATGCAACCGTTTTAGGTGTTGAAATATTAACTTTGAATTTTTTTGATGTTTAAGACTTTTTAATTGTCCTGCTAAATGACAAATTAGAGGAAAACTTTGTTGCTTTGTTAGAATGCAGTGGAGATGATATGTATTGCCTTAGTTTTTCTGCTTTAATATTTATTTACACTGTTAAAATCTGTCAGTATAGCCTTTTTAAAAAATATGTCTGGGGCTGTGTGTTGACTATTCAAGGAGAGTTTTAAGGTCTTTAAACAAAATGGTCATATATATAATATGTATAAGGAGGCCTACAGGTTTATTTAATGCTTCTGAAAGTACTACATACCCTTTTAGGCTGCATGGCAACTGACTCCTAGCAACAGTAATAGATTGTGTCAGGAGTAATAATAAAGCAAAAGTACAAACAGTTGTCATGGCTTTCTTTTCATAATAAACTAGTTCGAATTTAAGGAACTCTTTGTCCCTCAAAAATAGGAACCCCCTTGTAAAAGTACTTCAGAATGCTTCTGACACCAAGACTCTAATAAAACTGCTTAGAATGAGTGGTTGTTGTATGTGGGGGGTGCGTGTGGGTGGTTGTGTGGATGTTTTTATAGCACTATGAGACAGAACAGAAAATAGAGAAGCATTAAGTGGGGCATGAAGTAAGGAGGACATTTAATGCTTACTTAGTGGTTTTTAAATCTCAATGACTCTTATAAATTAATCCATTCTAGGACTTCATAATAGTCACTAGCTAAACAAGTAAACAAACAAATGTTTTGGAAGGAGTTGAAACTCTTATGCCTCAGGGTACAAGTTAGAAACCTTGCCTGAAGAGGTTATTCCATAACTGCCTACTGTAGGGATTCTTGTATTTATGTAAAGCATGTAGTATCGGCTAGTCTCATTTAGACAATTCTTATGTTCCAAAATATGCATGGTCAATGTTTCATTGTTTTTATTTGCTCTATTGTCTCCTCCTCTTGGTTCACCTAACAGATGTTCTAAAGCAGTTCTAATTTTTTCAGATGAATGTTGATATAAAAACCTATATTTCCTTTTTATGTGCTGAACACAAGAAAATTGGCTACTTTAAATCAAACTCTGACATTTTTTCTCAAAAAAGATTGTGAAATTCTTGTGACGATGTAGAAAGGGGTGATGTAAATTTGTCCAGTAGGCAGTCAGTTCTATACTTTGTCATACCAGTCTGTCAGTGTTTTGCCTTTTCAAATCCTATATGTGTTAAAGGTAGAAATACGAGGGCATGTAGGTGGTATGGAGACTGAATGAGACACATAGTCTAACAAAATAGTAAAATGCATAACTCTGGACAGCTAGGGGGGGTGAGGGGCAAGGGGGGGGGGGACAGCTGGGGGGGGTGAGGGGCAAGGGGGGGGACGGGGGGGCGGTCGGGGACGAGGGGGGGGACGGGGGGAGGAGACAGGGACGGGGAGTGGTCGGGGGAGGGGGGGGACGGGGGGGCGGTCGGGGACGAGGGGGGGGACGGGGGGAGGAGACAGGGACGGGGAGTGGTCGGGGGAGGGGGGGGACGGGGGGGCGGTCGGGGACGAGGGGGGGGACGGGGGGAGGAGACAGGGACGGGGAGTGGTCGGGGGAGGGGGGGGACGGGGGGCGGTCGGGGACGAGGGGGGGGACGGGGGGAGGAGACGGAGGGGGAGCGGTCGGAGGACGGGGGGGAGGGGAAGGGGGGTCGGGGGGGCGGTCGGGGAAGGGCGGTCGGGGAGGGGGGTCGGGGGGGGTCGGAGGGGGAGGGGGGTCGGGGGGGCGGTCGGGGAGGGGAAGGGGGGTCGGGGGGAGGGGAAGGGGGTCGGAGGGTAAGGGGGAAGGGGGGTCGAGGGGACGGGGGAGGGGAAGAGGGGAGGGGACTGGGGGTCGGAGGGTAAGGGGGGGAGGGGGAAGGGGGGTCGGAGGGGAGGGGAAGGGGGGTCGGAGGTAAGGGGGGAGGGGGAAGGGGGGTCGGGGGAAGGGGGAAGGGGGGTCGGGGGGAAGAGGGGGGGAGGGAAGGGGGTCGGAGGGTAAGGGGGGGAGGGGAAGGGGGGGTCGGAGGGTAGGGGGAGGGGAAGGGGGGAAGAGGGGTCGGAGGGTAGGGGGGGGAGGGGAAGGGGGGTCGGGAGGGGAAGGGGGGAGGGGGGAGGGGAAGGGGGGTCGGAGGGGAAGGGGGAGGGGAAGAGGGGGAGGGGAAGGGGGGTGGGAGGGGGGGGAAGGGGGTCAGGGGGCGGTCGGGAGGGGGGGTCGGGGGAAGGGGGAAGAGGGGTCGGAGGGGAAGGGGGAGGTGAAGGGGGGTCGGAGGGGGAGGGGGGGAGGGGAAGGGGGTTGGGGGGGAAGGGGAGGGGGGGCGGTCGGGGAGGGGGGGCGGGGGTGGTCGGGGAGGGGAAGGGGGGTCGGGGGGTGGTCGGGGAAGGGGGGTCGAGGGGAAGGGGGCGGGTCGGGGGGGAAGGGAAGGGGGGTGGAGGAGAAGGGGGTGGTCGGGGGGGAGGGGAAGGGGGTCGGGGGGCGGGAGGGGGGAGAGAAGGGGGAGGGGGAGAGGGGGGGAGGGGGAGAGAGGGGGGGAGGGAGGGGGAAAGAGGGGGGGAGAGAGGGGGAGGGGAGAGAGGGGGAGAGAGGGGGAGGGGAAGAGAGAGGGGGGAGGGGAGGGAGAGGGGGGAGAGAGAGGGGGGAGAGAGAGGGGGGAGAGAGAGGGGGAGGGGAGGGGGAGAGAGGGGGAGGGGAGGAGGAGAGGGGAGAGAGAGAGGGGGGAGAGGAGGAGAGAGGGGGGGGAGAGAGAGAGGGAGGGGAGGAGGAGAGAGGGGGAGAGAGAGAGGGGAGGGGAGGAGGAGAGAGGGGGGGAGGAGGGGGGAGAGAGGGGGAGGGGAGGAGGAGAGAGGGGGGGGAGAGAGAGGGGGGAGGGGAGGAGGAGAGAGGGGAGAGAGAGGGGGGAGGGGAGGAGGAGAGAGGGGGGAGAGAGAGGGGGAGGGGAGGAGGAGAGAGGGGGAGAGAGAGGGGGGAGGGGAGGAGGAGAGAGGGGGAGAGAGAGGGGGGAGGGGAGGAGGAGAGAGGGGGAGAGAGAGGGGGGAGGGGAGGAGGAGAGAGGGGAGAGAGAGGGGGGAGGGGAGGAGGAGAGAGGGGGAGAGAGAGGGGGGAGGGGAGGAGGAGAGGGGGGAGAGAGAGGGGGAGGGGAGGAGAGGGAGGGGGAGAGAGAGGGGGGAGGGAGGAGGAGAGAGGGGGAGAGAGAGGGGGAGGGGAGGAGGAGAGAGGGGGAGAGAGAGGGGGGAGGGAGGAGGAGAGAGGGGGGAGAGAGAGGGGGGGAGGGGGGAGGAGAGGGGGGGAGAGAGAGGGGGGAGGGGAGGAGGAGAGAG